>NC_057801.1:243591630-243710091 GCF_018294505.1 Triticum aestivum
CATAGTTCATCCAGAGGCAGCATCGATCGGCTTCAGTTAGAAGCAGTAGCGAAGGAATCGCTCGATCCGGTTCAGTTAACAACCATCGATCGACCCCTCGGGTTCAGTAACGCGTAGCCTGCAGTGTAATCGCTCTGGTTCAGTTAGAGCCCAACGCCTCACTCGGGTTCAATTAGAGCCCAACGCCTCGCACACACGCGCGTACGTGTACGAGAGAAACACGCATCGCTCGACCCTCGACCACCCGCCGTAATCGGGAATTCGCCGAAATTTCCCTCGCCCTCGCTTCTACCATGGTTTTTTCTGTCATGGACGGCCCAAAGAATGTCATGCAGCTGCGTCTCCGGCCCGCCCAGGACGAAAAACCCATCTTTAGTCATGATTTTTTGTCATAGAAGTAGGAGCCCACCACACCTATGATGATACCGGGTTTTGTCACAATTATCGTCATAGAAGTGTCATAAGTATGACATAACTTTTTTCGTTCGGCCCAAAATGTCACGGATGTGTCTTTTTTTTATAGTGTACCAGTGGTGAAGGATATCCCGACGTATTTGCGGAAGAGTTACGAGGCATGCCACCGAATCAACACATCAAGTTTTTGATTGAGCTATTGCCAGACACCGGACCAGTATCAAAGAGACCGTATCGGATGCCCACAAATGATCTGGAGGAAGTTAAGAAGCAGATTAAGGAGTTACTGGAGAAAGGTTACATTCGACCAAGTTCATCACCTTGGGGAGCCCCAGTGCTTCTAGTGGAGAAGAAGGATGGATCTTTGAGGATGGTTGTTGATTATCGTGCGATGAATGAGGTGACGATCAAGAACAAATACCCACTGCCGATGATCAATGATTTGTTTGACCAGTTGCAAGGAGCTAAAGTTTTCTCCAAGATCAATCTTCGATCAGGTTATCACCAGTTGAAGATCCGAGAGCAGGATATACCTAAGACAACTTTTACCACAAGGTACGGGCTATATGAGTATACAGTTATGTCATTTGGTTTGACTAACGCACCTGCCTATTTAATGAATATGATGAACAAATTATTTATGTAGTTTTTGGATAAGTTCGTCGTGGTGTTCATTGATGATATATTGGTCTACTCGAAGAATGAAGAAGAGCATAAGTAGCATTTGCGTTTGGTTCTTGAGAAGCTCAAGGAACATCAGTTGTATGCCAAGTTCAGCAAATGTGAGTTTTGGTTAAAGGAAGTTGGATTTCTCGGACGTGTTATATCCGGAGAAGTAATAGGAGTAGGCCCTACCAAGGTTGCTTCTGTCACTAAGTGGTTGGCACCCACATCAGTTGGAGAGATCAGAAGTTTTCTTGGACTCGCAGGTTATTATCGGAGGTTTGTTGAAAATTTCTCCAAGATTGTCAAGCCCATGACGGAGTTATTAAAGAAGGACACCAAGTTTAAATGGACTGAGGATTGTGATGCCAGTTTTCAGGAGTCCAAGAAACGTTTGGTTATAGCACGAGTGTTGATTCTCCCAGACCAACATAAGGATTTCCAAGTGTATTGCGATGCTTCACGTGGAGGACTTGGAGGTGTGCTTATGCAGGAAAGAAGAGTTGTTTCATATGCCTCACGACAGATTTGACCTCATGAGTTGAATTATGCTACGCATGACTTGGAGTTAGCAGCCGTAGTGCGTGCGCTGAAGACATGGAGACAATTTCTCATCGGAAACCATTGTGATTTGTACACGGATCATAAGAGTTTGAAGTACATCTTCATGCAGAAGGAGTTAAATCTCAGGCAAAGGAGATGGTTGGAGCTAATAAAGGATTATGATATGAAATTGCACTATCATCCCGGGAAGGCCAATGTCGTAGCAGATGCGTTGAGCCGCAAGAGTCATGTTAATACCCTAATAACCGGAGGATTACCAAAGGAGTTAGCAGATGATCTTCGAGAGCTATGCTTGGAAATAGTTCCGAGAGGTTATGTTGCAGCATTGGAAATTCAGTCCACTTTGTTGGGAAAGATAAGAGAAGCCCAGAAGACTGACAAGGAGATTGCTGAGATAAAGGAAAGGATGTGTAAAGGAAAGGCTAAAGGATTTCATGAGGATGAGCACAACACCTTATGGTTTGAGGATCGTATTTATGTGCCTAATGACCCTAAGATCAGGAAGTTGATTCTACAGGAGGCCCATGATTCACCATTCTCGATTCACCCGGGCACCACTAATATGTATCTGGATTTGAAGAAAAGTTTCTGGTGGACAGGAATGAAGAAGGATATTGCCGAGTATGTAGCAGTATGTTATGTATGTCAGAGAGTTAAGGCAGAGCATCAGAAGCCAGCAGGATTGCTACAGCCGTTGCCGATACCTGAATGGAAGTGGGATAAACTTGGCATGGATTTTATCACCGAATTACCCAGGACGCGTTCAGGCTATGATTCTATCTGGGTTGTAGTCGATCGTTTAACGAAAGTAGCTCATTTCATCCCAATGAAGACAACTTATATGAGTGCTAAGTTGGCAAACATATACATGACCAAGATCGTATGTCTGCATGGAGTTCCGAGGACCATTGTATCAGATAGAGGAACCCAGTTTACTTCAAAGTTTTGGAATCAGGTGAATGAAACTTTGGGTACCTGGCTAGAGTTCAGTACAACCTTTCATGCACAGATGGATGGACAGACCGAGAGAGTCAATCAGATTATGGAGGACATGTTGACAGCTTGTGCACTAGATTATGGATCTAGTTGGGATGACAATTTGCCATATGCAGAGTTCTCTTGTAACAACAGTTATCAAGCCAGTTTGAAGATGGCTCCCTTTCGAAGCTTTGTACGGAAGGAGGTGCAGGACCCCGTTATCGTGGGATGAAGTTGGAGATCGACAGTTGTTTGCACCAGACTTAATCAGAGACTCTGAAGAGAAGGTTAAGTTGATTCGCGACAGACTCAAAGTAGCCCAGTCAAGGCAAAAGAATAATGCGGATACTAAACACAAGGAGATAGTTTACGAAGTCGGAGATAGAGCATATCTTCGTGTGTCCCCACTTCGAGGAGTTAAACGCTTTGAAGTCAAGGGAAAGCTAGCACCATGTTTTGTGGGACCATACAGAGTTTTGGAACGCATGGGAGAAGTTGCATACAAGCTGGAATTGCCAGAAGGATTGTCACGAGTTCATGATGTGTTGCACGTTTCCCAGTTGAAGAAGTGCCACGCAGAGATGGCCTATATTCCTCTAAGAGATACAGTGCCATTGGAAGCAATTCAGTTAGACCATGATTTGACCTATGAAGAGAAGCCAGTTAAGATTCTTGAGTTTTCCAGCCGAGTTACTCGCAGCAAGGTTATCAAGTTTTGCAAAGTTCAGTGGAGCCACCATACCGAGGAGGAAGCCACATGGGAACGAGAAGAAGACCTTCACAAGGACTACCCAAACCTTTTTGCTAACCAACCCGAATCTCGAGGGCGAGATTCATCTTAAGGGGGGGGGTAAGTTTGTAACATCTCAATTTCCAATTTGGATGTTATACATAGATCATCATCTGCATATCATATTTATTGTTGCATTTTGTTGTGATCCTAGAAATCTTAAGCAATTCAAGGGCCCAAGGAGAGAGTTGGAGGTTTCACAAAAAATCATATTTGAATTTATTTCAAATTTGAAGAGAGGATCAATTTTATTTTATTATTTTCTCTCCAATTATTTCCAATATTAAAAATAAATGAGAGAAGATAATATGACATCTTCAACCTAAGAGAAATATTGGAGAAAGAATTTTAAAATCAAATTATTTTTATTGGTATTTTATTTGCTATTTTATCTGAATTAGAAAAATATTGCATTTTTGAAAATTGCATTTTAGTCCAGAAAAATGTTCATCTTGTCCTAAGTATTAGGTTTGGACTGTGAAAATTGTTTTTGAAATTTTTAGATTTTCTTATATTTATTTAGGATTTTTCCTTTGCGGCGAAATTGTTTAAAAAAGGGGTTCGGACCGACTGGGTCGAAGCCCAGCCGGCCCAGCAGCGGCCCAGCCATTGCACCACCACCTCTGCCGCCGCAGGCGTGCGAGCGCCGGACTCCCGTCGGAGTCCGGGTCGGCCTTGACTTCCGTGCCTCCCCCTCGCGCAAGCCGCACCCCCCGAGGCCTTTATATACCGAGCCGCCCCCGTCGCCTCTCCCCACCTCGCCCCGTAGCCACTGCCGCCTTCAACGAGCATCACCGCCGCCGTCGCTGCCGCTCGCCGCCCCGCCTCACGTAGCCCCGCGCCGCTGTCCCGCGCCTCTTGCCGCCCGTGCGGCCACTAGCCGCAGCCGACGCTGCCGCCGCTGATGTCTCCGTTGACCGCCGCCGACGAACCAGTAAGAACCGGTCGGTTCTTGGTTTATTTTTCGGTTTATTTCGGTTTGGTAGATTAGATCGGCTTTTTTTTGGTTTACCAAATTAACGAACGTTCGTTCATTTTAATGAACAGTTTTCGTCGGATTAGTTCTGTTAGTGAAAGTTCGCCGTAGTCTTTTCTTTTTAGTTTCTTTTCGGCCAGGAACCTATCCGCGAATAGTTTTCACGCGATTTAGCCCCTGATCTTAAAACTAGATGAAACCGGCGCCTAAATCTTCGTATCGTTCTGTTCTTTCCAGTTAGCCTACTTGAACATGATTTTGGTACTGTCAAATTTGAGTTTAGTTCTGATTAGTAAATGATCTTGTTTCGTTCGTATTTTGTGTTTCGTTTCTCTGTTTGAGTTGTTTATTTTTGTGAATCGTAGCTAATCACTTGTACCTACTGTTAAGATCTAATCCACATGATAATAATGTTGTTAGGTTTTACTTTTCTTAGTTTAAGCCGTTTGCTTGTTTCGTGTTTGATTTGGATCTTTTCTCGGTTTTCTCCTTGTTTTGTTTGAGTGATGGCTTATGTATGCTATTGTTTGTCTATGCTAGATTATCCGAAGTGTGAAGCTTGTTACTACAAATCTCTAGAGTTTGCATATCATCAGTAAGGCAAGTTACACTTTGATCATACTCTTCTATACCCAGTTTTTACTATGCATTAGTATTGCTCCTCACATATTTGCATGTGTAGGATTGGGAACATGTGGTTTGGTTGTAGTGCTTGAGGTAGTAACCTATTACCTTTTGATCACCCCGAGAATATACGTTATGCTTACTATTGCTTAGCCATGCTCGTAGACGAGGATTGGGTCATGATTTACACATGGAAGTTTGAGAGTTATTAATCATGGATAACATTAAGCTGGCAACTTTAATATACACCTGGGTGGATTGGTTGAGGCACATGGGGAACCCAATGTTGCCTATTTAGGGAAATCCCGGAGTACCCATGTGATTTTTCCTATGGTTCGCCACCCAGGCTCAAAGGGATCATAAGATTATTCATGCTAGAAACTTCCGTGTGCAGCCACAAGCCATTATGGGCTCTGGCATAGTTGAGTAAGTTGCGTGAGCTCTTGAAGAGGTGGACTAGCAGATGTAGGGGAAAGTAGGTGTACCAGTCCGCCCGGAGTAGAGAATAAGTGCTTCAGAAAGACTATGTCTCGATCATCCGATCATGGATGCGGTTGAGTCTTGTGGGGAAAAATGCGCAAACCTCTCAAGAGTGTATAAACTAATCATGGTTAGCCGTGTCCCTGGTTATGGACATCTTGAGTATCTGGTACTTGAATTATTGATTTGATCTCATCACATTACTTAATGAATTTGTTGGGTTAATGATGATACTTTTAATTGGGATTTGAGTTGGGGTTACCTTCTCAAATATTGGGCAACTTGGTAGTAGTTAAATAAATTTATTCCTTTGTTGCATGGAAAAACTAGCTTTATGCAAATCATAAACTTATAGCCTCCACCAGCCGAATATTGCATGTATATATAGTTCTTGCATTTCATTACTTTACAGTGTAACTCTGCCAGCATATTCAATGTGCTGACCTACATGGCTGCATTTTCTCATGTTGCAGAATACTCAGACGATGAATAAGGTGCGATAGGTCGTTGTTTTGCACTGAGCTATGTTGTTGGAGTTGATGGACTCATTTACCTTTGAAGCTTTCGCAGTTATTTAGTTTAGATGGCCGTCAGCCATGATATTTTTGTGTAATCATACTCTTTATGAGGACTCGATGTAATAAGTGTGTGATTGAACTCTGTTATAATTCCTCGAGTACTGTGCATGTCAGCATTACCGATACAGGGATGACACTAATGCACACAGACTTCGTTCCATTCGAATCGTGGTCGCTACATCGGGATGAGACTCTGGACAATGAGAGAAAAAAGAAAAAGAAGAAGAAAAAAAGAAAAAAAAGGAAAAAAAAAGAAAAAAGAGAGAAGGGACATTGTTACTATCCTTTACCACACTTGTGCTTCAAAGTAGCACCATGTTTTCATGTAGAGAGTCTCCTATGTAGTCACTTTCATATACTAGTGGGAATTTTTCATTATAGAACTTGACTTGTATATTTCGATGATGGGCTTCCTCAAATGCCCGAGGTCTTCATGAGCAAGCAAGTTGGATGCACACCCACTTAGATTTCATATTGAGCTTTCATAAACTTATAGCTCTTACTGCATCCATTGCATGGTAATCCCTACTCCTCATGTTGATATGAATTGATGGGCATCTCCATAGCCCGTTGGTTAGCCACATCGATGTGAGACTTTCTTAGTTTTTTGTCTTCTCTATATTTACCCCCATCGTCATATTCTATTCCACCCATAGTGCTATATCCATGGCTTGCGCTCATGTATTGCGTGGGAGTTGAAAAAGCTAAAGCGCGTTAAAAAGTATGAACCAATTGCTCGGCTTGTCATCGGGGTTATGCATGATAAACACTTTGTGTTAAGAAGACAGAGCATGGCAAGACTATATGAATTTGTAGGGATAGTTTTCTTTAGCGTTGATATTTTGAAAGACATGATTGTTTGTTGGGATGCCTGAGTATTGATATCTTTATGTCAAATTATAGACTATTGCTTTGAATCACTCGTGTCTTAATATTCATGCCATGATTAGATATATGAGCAAGTTTATGCTAGGTAGCATCAAAAATTATATTTTTATCATTTACCTACTCGAGGACGAGCGGAATTAAGCTTGGGGATGCTGATACATCTCCATCGTATCTATAATTTTTGATTTTTTCATGCCAATATTATACAACTTTCACATATTTTTGGCAACTTTTTATATGATTTATTGGACTATTCTATTTATCCAATGCCTAGTGCTAGTTCCTGTTTGTTGCATGTTTTTTGTTTCACAGAAAATCCATATCAAACAAAGTCCAAATGCAATAAAAATTTACAGAGAATTATTTTGGAATATTTGTGAATTTTGGGAGGTGGAATCAACACAAACGGGGGCCTATAGCCCCCAAGACACACTAGGGCACATCCAGGTGTCTTATGACCTCCTCGTAAGGCGGTTTGGGCCCTTCTTATAGTGCAAGAAAGATAATTTATGGAAAAAATCGTGTGAAAATTTCAAACCAATTGGAGTTACGGATCTTCGGGAATTTAAGAAACCGTGAAGGGCCAGATCTGGGGAACACAAAACTGAAGGGAACAGAGACACAGATCCAATCTCGGAGGGGCTCCTGCCCCTCCGCCGCCATGGAGGCCCTGGACCAGAGGGGGAACTCTCCTCCCATCAAGGGGGAGTCCAAGGAAGAAGAAGGAGGGGGGCTTTCTCCCCCTCTCTCCTAGTGGCGCTAGAGTGCCGCCGGGGCACAGGACCATCTCTAGAAATTTGGGGGCCCGGGACGAAAGTTCTAAGCTACTCATTTATAGCAAGATAAGAAACAAAAATGGTCGTACCTTGAAATTTGAATTAGCAATTATCTCCAAAAATAGCTGTATCACTCCATGTGAAGTCTAAACCTCCAACTACAAAGTATAAAGAAATTTGTCATTTATTAATATATAGGAATGGCTAATGCTCAAATTTATTATTAACTATCAATGTATTCTAGAAAGAAAGAAAAAGAATCAATGTGATCATTTGTACACCAAAATTCAGAAATGAAGAGCATACATATAATATTGTTGGCATGAGTGTGTCTCTTGATTTTTTGGATCAGAAGATGCAGATTTGTTTAGGTATTCCTTTTACTGCATTTAAGAAATCCATATGAGAACTGAATATGCGTTAAGTCGACTAGAGGGGGGATGAATAGGCGATTTTTATGAATTCTGCACTAAGGAATTTCAGGGTGAGGAAATTCCTAAGCAAAGAACTACTTGTAGCGGAATAAGTACTCAGTATAAGCATAATAGAGAAACAACATAGTCATCACGATGAAATGAAAGACAAACAAAGAGTACAGAAAGCGTAAACACAGGATAAGCAGGATGAAGACAAACAGACTGAAGAAATAGGATTGAGGAATTAGAGGAAGTCTTCGTCAAAGTCTTCAAATAGTAATGATCAAGTACATCAACAATGAAAGGGTTGAGGAAATAGAACCAGTTAGCTTGGTGAAGATAATGATTTCGTAGACCAATTCCAACTACTGTGACAGTTGTACGTCTGGTTGGAGCGGCTGAGTATTTAAACTCGAGGACACATGGTCCCGGACACACAGTCCTCACCGTATTCTCCTTGAGCTAAGATCACACAAACCTCGCCCAACAGTACTGGTAAGTCTTCATAGGTGACTTCCAAACCTTCACATACTTGGTCACTCGGCAATCCACAATTTCTCTTGGATGCTCAGACCATGACACCTAACCGTCTGGAGGATACACAATCCTCAAAGGTAACAAGCGTCGGTTCAACACAGGAACAATCTCTTTAGTGATTCTCAATCACTTCAGGTTTGTAGGTTTGGGTTTGGGATTTTGGGTTTTCCTCACTTGATGGTTTTCGCTCAGAGTCCTTGGAGGAATGGGATGCTCTCAAATGACAAGTGTCAGTTTCTCTCGGAGTAGCCAACCAACTAGTGGTTGTAGGGGGCGGCTATTTATAGCCTAGGGAGCAACCTGACATGATAAGACATAAATGCCCTTGTCTGATATGACTGTTAGGTGGTAGGATATTTTGGACAGCTGGCATGTAGCACAACAATGGTCGGATTTGAGGTTCGAATTCCTCAGGGCTATCATGTTCGTCACTTTGTAGCAAATTTGCACTGGCGGATTCCTAACTCCTCAGTCAGAACAAATTCCTCAAAGACCAAAAGATCTTCGTCTCTGTCACTGAAGAAATTTACTGAACTAATATGAGATTTCCAATGGCTTCACTCGAAGGATTGGGTAGGTGTAGGATTCTGAGATGAGCATCACTTGGAAATCTGTTTCCTTAGTATTACCTCGACCCCTTTAACAGTACGGTGTTTCCTATGACTCAAGAAGAAGAGAATGAAACCACGAAAACAAAAGTCTTCATGCTTCAGATTCCTCGCATGAATATCGAAGTCTTCAAGGTCACACCAATTTCTTCACTTTCAAAGTCTTCAGGAGAACCAAAGTCTTCAGCCGAAGACATTCATTTTTTGGGGTCGACTTTCACTCTAAATATCAAACTCCTCATTGACTTCTAGAGCCTATGTATACTCACAAACATATTAGTCCCTTAACCTATAAGTCTTCAACACACCAAAATCACTAAGGGGCACTAGATGCACTTACAGTCTCCCCCTTTTTGGTGATTGATGACAATATAGGTTAAGTTTTCAACGGGGATAAACATATGAATTGAAAGTACTCAATATTGAGGAATTTGATTGCAAGATATAGAAGAACTCCCCCTAAAGATGTGCATAGTGCGGTACTTGCTTTTGAAGCAGTGCACATTTGAAGAGTAGAATCATGGAGATCTCCCCTATATCTTGTAATTCATGATGAAATATGGTGACTGGTGTGATTTTGCATGCGTGCATAGTATTAATGAGGAAATAGCATGCAGAAAACGAGAGCAAAAGTATCAGGTCACCATCGGACTTAAGTTTACAACTCATACAAAAAGCTTCAGAAGAGCGGGAGTTGCAACTTAACGAAAAAAATGCCCATATATAGACCCGCTTGAAGACTAACTCAATTTTCTCCCCGTTTGTCATCAAATGACCAAAAGGGACGAAAAATGAGGACTAACGTCCCTGAAGAATTTCTTCAAGAATTCAATGGAGGAGCGTCAGCGTTGGTGGGGTCGTTTGTTGGAGAAGGGCCTACTACAGTGTCGTCCAGATCTTCATTTTCATCAGTATCACGGGATGAGGAATATGAGCTGGGCACCAAAGGAGGAGCTCAACTTTCTTGAATTTCTTCGGTGGGGGCTTAGCCCAGCCGAAGTCCTGCTTGAAGTCTATCTGCTTAAGATCCTCATCACCGTAAAGGTGAGACAGTATAGCCCAGGTGTGATCAAACACTTCACTAAGGTAGTAATCGCTCTTCTTGACTGAATTATACGTGGCTATGATGTTGTGAAGAATTGAACCAAACTGATGTTTCACCCATTTGTGATTGTGATCCATCTTTTGATGAAGACTGAGGAGAATCACGATTAGTCATCGCCCTTGGAGCTGTTGCCTGAGGACTTTGCCTGGATGCATTAGCGGCAGAATCATGAGTAGCAGAGTCATCATTGGTGGAGTATGAAGCAGCTTTGCGAAACTGCCCATCCAATGGTTGAATGCCCTCATCAATAACAGTAGTGGCCTTGCCCTTTTCATCAGCCGAGGAAAATGTCCGTTTGAGGCCTTCAATTGGGGGCAAGTAGCTGCCATGGTTGAGTGTATCAGCTTTGTAGTTGAGTGAAGACCTTGATTTGAGGAATCTCATAATCCAGGGAGCTTAAGGCTTCAACTCAAATGGGGACATTGCAACGTTTTCCAAAGTCCTCATGAAGAAATCTTGATAGCTCACGGGAATACCGTGCATGATGTGGAAAAGCAGATTCTTCATGATGCCAATGACTTCTTCATCATTCGAGTCGTGGCCTTTGATTGGACTCAATGTCTTCGTCAGAATGCGATAGACTGTCCTTGGCACATATTGCAATTCCTTCACGAGGAATTTGGTCCTTGAGGCTTGTCCAGGCTTCAGTAGCTTCATCAGCACTTGCATGAAATGATCTGACAACTCAGTTTCAGAGTAGATCAGATGCGCACCTTCTGGGGGAGGGCTGACAGGTATGGCACGAGGCAATTCAGTTGCCGGTGCCTTATAGTGTGTGTTCTCTGTCATCGAGTCCAACACCCAAGATTTCACATCTTCATGATTTCCTGTGATGTGCAGCGTTGCATAGAATTGAAGAATGAGTTCTTCATTCCAATCGCAGATGTTAGTGCAGAAATTGAGCAGGCCAGCATCATGAATGGAAGCAAGGACTGGCGTGAAGCAAGGCACTGATTCCATATCCACGTGAGGAATATGCTCATGGTCGAAGACTTTGTCCTTATTGAACAGCACGGAAGAATAGAAATTGTCTTGGTTGGTAGTCCAAAAGCGCTTCCTCCTCAGACGAGCAGAGTCATATGGATTATAGTCAGTGAAGAACAGATGCTCATTGAAGAAAGCATCAGCCTTGAACTTTAGAGTTTTGGAGAATGGATTCTTCGGCTGTGGCTGAGGAGTGTCAGTGATCTGAAGAATAACCTCTGGTATGTCAATTTCTAGAGCCGCGGGCTGAGGAATATCAGCTTCTGCTTCATTTGCAGCCTGGGCCACCATTTCTTCAGCAGCATTTTCATCAGCATTAGTGGCTGGAATGTATTCATGAATGGAAGGGGTGGCATGAATTTCTTCAGAGCCCATTTGAACTTCAGTTGGAGCTGGGGATTGAGGAATTTGTTGAATTGGTGTGAACAGAGGAGAGTTGGGATGTTGGCTATCCCAAAAATCATCATTCATCACTGGAGTGGTGTAGCCAATGTCCACATCCTCATCCACTTCCATTTCTTCAACGTCGGCCTCTTCAATAGTAAACTGAGGCGTTGGCGATGATACCTAAGGAGTTGAAGTGAAAGCCTCAACTTCAATTTCCTCATCCATCTGCTCTGTGGAAGCAGCAGAGGGATCTTCTTCAGCAGATTCTTCAGGAACCTGATATTCTTCAGCATAAGGAACAAGTTCCTTTGATGGCATGCTTGCAAGAGAAACATCATCAATGGGATTGTCCATTGAACTTGTCAAAATCTTCGCCTTCTTGGGGGCCGAAGATTCTGCGGCAGCTGATGCTTTCCTCTTCTTCAGATCAGCATGCTCCGCAGCTTTGGTTTTCTTCACTTCCAGAGCAGAAGGAAGAAAATTGGGCTTGGTATTGGGGCAGGCGGAGCAGTGGGGGTTGGATCAATTTCTTCAGGCCCAACTGATGCAGTTGGCCTGTCATAAGAAGTGTCTTTAGGCACAACAACAGAGTCTTCAGCTAGCCTGGCAGGTTCTTCAGGCGCAACACTAGTGGTTGCCCTGGCAGTTTCTTCAGAGGCTGGAATTTCTTCAACAGCTCTGGTGCTTGCAGTTTCATCAGCAGCCTGATTTTCATCAGTGGTGCTGGCAATTCCTTCAGTGGCTTGAGCAAATGCTTCAGCCTGAGTGACGTCAATGTGCACAGGAGCAGCAACACTTGAAGTGAATTTGTTCGTCAGCTTGACGAATCTGACCTTGGCACCCTGCCATTCAACCTTGTAGGCGTTGAATTCATCGCTGAGCTTCTTGATTTCAGCTTGTAGAGCTATGAGCTGCTCAGGCAAAAGACTGAGGACATTGTCCTTTAGATAGCGCTGCTTCTTGTACTGCGATTTCTTAGCCACTCTGGCTTGGTCATATTTCCACTTCTCTTCAGCAATGAACACCATCACCACGTGACTTTGTCCAGGAGTGAGGCCCAACTCTGGCATTGGAGCATTTGGATCGTTGTGCCATAGATCGATGAAATCGAGCATTTTCTTTGCATCGATTAGAAGGGGCACATCACTCCCTTCGACTCTAGCGGCCCGTTGCTGTCTATCCATGATGATATCAGCTAATTCATCATCATCAGCTTCATCATTGAACAGAGTTTGAAAGACCACCTGCTTCTTGTGAGGACTTGGTCTAGTGCCTCGTCCAGCAGTGGCCTTGGTCTTTAGCCGAGTGGGATCGGTTGATGAAGGGTGAGCAGAAGAACTTGTTGAAGCTCCTGAGGCAATTGATATGTGAGTGGTCCTTTGGCACATGGCAAGATGCACAAGTGCTGAGGACTTTGCCGGAGGAGCTAAGGGTTTTGAAACCCGAGGGATTTGAGCAGCTTGAGAAACTAGGGCAGCTTGAGGAAACTGCCTTGGTGGCACTGAGGAGATTGGCCGTGAGGGCATTGAAGAAGAACTTGGCCGTGAGGGCATTGCTGAGGAAGGTGGTTTCTTGCCTGGCTTCTTTGGCATAGCCTTCTTGCTTGAAGAAGCCTCGGCAGCGGCAGCGGCAGCAGCAGAATCCTCATTGAATTTCTTTACTGCTTCTTTGGCCTGCTTGGCCAGCTTAGCTTGCCGCCTGGCCCACTCATCAGTATAATCCTCACCAGGCTTGTTGGATCAGCTAGTTGGCCAGGTGCCAGAGGAGGTCTTGGGCATGGAGGGTTGAGAGAAAATTTCTTCATGTATTTGGGAGTAACATATCTATACTCCCTCCACTCTCTTGCCCATCTTCTTTCTATCCTCTGAATGCGCACTTTGTGCTCATTCTTTGTTTCCTTGCCATGAGTTGCCTCATCAGGTGTGCAGTACCCTGTATAGATATCTGCAGGGATCTCAAAAGCAGTATTAACCTCAAGCTTCTTTCCTCCTTTTTGAGGCCTTTTACCGTCTGCCATTTTCTTCAGCTGAGGAATTTGCACAATTGAGTTCTCTGAAGAAGTATGCAGCTTTTCTTCGAGGAACACTGCCAAGGATTTAAGGTTATGAGAGCCTAGTGATTCAGTAGCAGACATGTGTACCTGTGAACAGAGCATAGGTGCGAAGAATTTGGAGAGGTCATATGCGTTCCGTGAAGGTTTTGTAAATTGAACAAGTTTGAGAAAATTGACCCGGTGTGTCTTGAAGAATTTCACTAAGTGTACGCTGTCTTAGGTTCCAAAGTTGTGCAGATCGTGAGATTCACACAATTGAGGAATCATGAAGAAAAACGTCACTTAGAGAAACAGATCAAGAACTGAAGATTTGTGCTAGGTGTTTAGAGTGTGGAGGTTGAAGAACAAACACCTTTTGAAGATTTGATGAAAATCATCAGTAGAATAAATGCGGTGAAAGTAACTTTTAATTACCCTTGATGAAGAAGACGACGAACAAGAGGTGTAGATTTAGAAGTTCGTCGGCTCGGATCTTCCATGCCCTAACTTGGCGGAGGAAGACGTCTACGGCGACGGCGGAGGGAAGATTTCCGCGACCGACACGAGTACGACGGCGACGAGGTCGAGGCAGTGAAGCTCTTCCTCACTAGCGACAATGGAGGTAGCGGCGGTGCTAGGGCTTGAGAAGCTCGAGCGAGGGAGTGAGTTCGAGCGGAGTAAAAATGAAATGAGGAAGGGAAGGGGGTATTTATAGCTGAGGTGAAAAACTGTTCGCTCGATGAATTTGGATGAACGTGCCCCTGACCCTTCTCATTCACGCGACATGTGTCACCCACGTACTGACAGGTGGAGATCGTGTGAGATCGTGGGTGAATAGATAAGTATATCGTGGAATGCGTAACGGTTTGAGTGGCAAAAGCCAAAAAATTTAGATAAGAATAATTTAAAGTGTCGTTCGCAATTTCTTCAGCTGACAAGGACACAGTGAAGAATTTGAACGAGTTTCAAATAGAACGCACATGCAGAATTTGTGAACAGATCGGGTTGCGTTTAGCATAGAGGGGGAAGGGTCCGATCACATTCACTTAGCAGAAAAAATCAACTTGAAGAATTAGCAATAACTGAATGTTGTAGAGGACATAAACTCATATATATATATATATATATATATATATATATATATAGTCAAATGAATAACAACGATGGAAAGAGTGAAGACAATGCAAAGTTGAAGAAATTGAAAAACTGAGGAATTTCAAAAATGAAGAAAAACTCAAATTGAAGATTTTCAACTTTGGTTGGTGGCGTAACCCACCGTATAAGAAAGCTGATTTCAGACACCGCGTACAATTCTCTTAGGGTTCTGAGAATCAATTTCTTCATTAATTTCTTCACACTTAGAGTGTTAGTCTTCATTGATTGAAGAAAAACGTTACTTCATGTGTTGCACATCTAAGTCATCAAGTCAGCATAAGTGTTAGGATGTGTGTCCTTCTCAAAGAACATTCAAAGATTCTAGGATATTTAGCTCACACCGCAACTTGCTAAATCACTTCTCATCCAAGGGCTTTGTGAAGATATCGGCCAGCTGGTCTTCAGTACTTGCGTGGTCGATGGAGATGTCGCCCTTCAACACATGGTCACAAAGAAAATGATGACGAATCTGGATGTGCTTTGTCTTCGAGTGCTGAACTGGGTTGTGAGCAATCTTGATAGCACTCTCATTGTCGCAGTAGAGAGGCACATTCTTCACGTTGATGACATAGTCCTTGAGTGTTTGCTTCATCCATAGTAGTTGAGCATAGCAAGATCTAGCAGCAATATACTCAGCTTCTATAGTGGAGAGTGATCCGCAGTTCTGTTTCTTCGAGGACCAACATACCAAGGATCGTCCGAGGAAATGACATGTGCCTGATGTTGACTTGCAGTCCACCCGATCGCCAGCATAGTCAGAGCCTGAATATCCAATGAGATCAAAGGAAGAGCCCTTGGGATACCATAATCCAAGCGCTGGTGTGTGATCTAGATATCGAAGAATATGCTTCACAGCCTTATGGTGTGATTCCTTCGGTGTAGCTTGGAATCGGGCACACATGCAAACACTAAGCATAACATCCGACCTAGATGCACATAGGCACAATAAAGAGCCAATCATGGAGCAGTATACCTTTTGATCGAAGTCTTTACCATTTTCATCAGTGCATAGATGGCTATTTGTGGGCATAGGAATTTTCACGCCTTTGCAATCTTGCATGCCGAATTTCCTCAACACATCCTTGAGGTATTTCTCTTAAGATATGAATATGCCATTGTATTGTTTACGAATCAGAAGACCTAAGAAGAATTTCATTTCTCCCATCATAGACATTTGATATTCTTCACTCATCATATAGGCAAATTCATCACTGTAACGTTGGTTAGTGCAACCAAAGATAATATCATCAACATATATTTGGCACACGAATAATTCATCATCATAGATTTGGTGAAAAGAGTTGGGTCAAGTGAACCGGGTTTGAAGCCTTTCTTCATGAGGAATTCCTTCAGTGTGTCATACCACGCCCGAGGTGCTTGCTTGAGGCCATAGAGGGCCTTGTTGAGTCTATAGACGTGATCTAGAAATTTTGGATCCTCAAAACCGGGTGGTTGAGCAACATATACTTCTTCCTCAAGCTTACCATTGAGGAATGCACTTTTCACATCCATTTGTTGTAAGATGATATTATGATGGTTAGCATAAGCAAGCAATATGCGAATAGCCTCAAGTCTAGCAACAGGTGCAAAAGTTTCATCGAAATCAATTCCTTCAACCTGTGTGTAGCCTTGATCTACAAGATGAGCCTTATTCCTCACCACGAGGCCATTTTCGTCTTGTTTGTTGCGGTAGATCCATTTGGTACCGATGATGTTGTGCTTGCATGGGTCTGGTCGCTTGACAAGCTCCCACACATTTTTGAGCTCGAATTGATGCAATTCATCTTGCATAGATTGAATCCACTCAGATTCCATGAATGCTTCATCTACTTTAGTGGGCTCTGTGATAGAGACAAAAGCAAAATGCCCACAAAAGTTAGATCAACGTGAAGCCTTTGAGCGCGTGAGGGGACCTGGTGCACGAATGTCATCGATGATCTTCTCAACTTGCACTTCGTTTGCAATGCGAGGGTGTGCGGGTTGACGACTTTGCTTAGGCCTACCAGTTTCTTCAGGACGAGTTTCTTCAGCAGCACCAGTATGATTTTCTTCACGATCAGGAATGACTTCTTCAGCAGATTCTTCAGTAGGGATGACATCCTCAGTAGCTTTGAACTTGATGGATTCCTCAGGTGACATTTCATCAAGGACAGGAGATAGGTGCTCTCTTTGCAAGCCATTAGTTTCATCGAACCGCACATCTATAGTTTCAACAACCTTGTGGTGATTGATGTTGAAGACTCTGTAGGTGTGCGAGTCCTTTCCGTAACCAAGCATAAAACCCTCATGTGCTTTTGGTGCAAATTTAGAGTGATGGTGAGGATCTCGAATCCAGGATTTAGCACCGAAGACTTTGAAATAACTTATATTGGGTTTCTTGTCAGTGAGGAGTTCATATGAGGTGTTTTTGAAGAATTTGTGAAGATATACTCTGTTGATGATGCGGCACGCAGTATCAATTGCTTCAGGCCAGAAGCGCTCAGGTGTTTTGTATTCATCAAGCATAGTGCGGGCCATCTCCACAAGAGTCCTGTTCTTGCGCTCCACAACGCCATTCTGCTAAGGAGTATAAGGAGCAGACAATTCGTGACTAATACCAAGCATATCGAGATATTCATCGAGGCCAGTGTTCTTGAACTTGGTTCCATTATCACTCCTGATATGCTTGATCTTCACACCGAAGTTAGTGGAAGCCCTTGAGGAAAATCGTCTGAAGATTTCCTGCACTTCATTTTTGTAAGTGATGATATGCACCCATGTGTAACGAGAGTAGTCATCAACTATGACAAAGCCATATAAAGTTGCAGAACTAGTGAACGTGGCTTAATGAGTAGGGACAAATAGATCCATGTTAAGTAATTCAAAGGGACGAGAAGTGGTCATGATAGTCTTCGCGGGATGCTTGGCTCTGGTGATCTTTCCAGCCTCACAAGCCCCACAAATATGATCTTTGAGGAATTTGACACCCTCGATGCCAATGACGTGCTTCTTCTTCGCGAGTGTATGCAAGTTCCTCACCCCAGCATGACCAAGTTGTCGATGCCATAACCAGCATTCTGAAGCTTTTGCAAGTAGACATGTGGCAGGCTGTGGTCCTGCAGAGAAATCAGCAATATACAAGTATCCTTCCCTAAAGCCTTCGAAGACTTTGGAGTTGTCAAATTCCATTAGCACAAGGCAGCGAAATTTGCCAAAGACAACAACCATATCAAGATCACAAAGCATTGAGACAGACATAAGATTGAATCCTAAGGACTCAACAAGCATGACCTTGTCCATGTGTTTATTCTTTGAAATTGCAACCTTACCCAGATCCAATACCTTGCTTTTGCCTTTGTCAGCATAGGTGATATTCTTCAGATGAGATGGTGACAAATCAGTGTCCATCAACAAGCTCCTGTCACCAGTCATGTGATTTGTACATCCACTGTCGAGGACCCACTCAGTAGCTTTGTGTTGTTCATCCTGTAGATGAATTAGTGCAACTTACGAACCCATATACTTCATCAGTGAAGAATATGATATCTATTTCATCAATAGTAACAGATATAGCAATATGAGGACGTGAGAAATGACTGATTCATTTCTTAATGATTAGCTTGCATCCTTTCAAGCGTATTCAGGTCTCCAACAAATTCTTCAGACGATCAAGTTCGTCTGGAGACCTGACCATGCATAAGAGATTAGTTCTTTTTCTTCACCACCCACATCTAGAGGGTTGGCAAAGAGTTCATCATTCTGCGAGCTCCATAAGAAAATGATGGCATAGAAGCCAGTGCACTTCATTTCACAGAAGAGTGGTTAGGATAAGCATATGAATAAGCAGAGAAATTCTTCGAGGACTTATGAACATAATGGTTTGAAGAATAATGCACATATTCATAGCCTTTAGACTTTCCTTGCGAAACAGAAGTATTAGCACGATGATGTTCATATGAGGATTTTGATCCGCCCGAGGAATTTGAACCATGAGAGGAATTTGGTCCATATGAGGATTTGGATCCATATGAAGATTTTGATCCATATGAAGAATTTGATCTGGGGTTCCTATTTTTCATGGGTGGTGTCATGATGACATTCACCTGAAGATTTTCAAGGCACCTCTTACGAACCCAGATTTTCTTCATAGGGGTACCGTTCCTGCAGTTAGTTCGAACATATCGAGCAAATACTTCACCATTTTGATTCTTAAACAGCTTATAGTTGGAGTCAAATGACTCATCAGAGGAATATGAAGAATCAGAGGTAAAGCCAGATAAATTGCATGGGTCAACAGGAGGTCCTTTTGCAGCAACCCATGAGGTTTTGGGGTACTGCTTAGGTTTCCAGTAGGTCCCATCAGCATAGAGTTTCCTCTCAAAGGCAATACCCTCTTTCCTAGGGTTCCTGTTCAAGATCTGCTTTTTGAGCACATCACATAGAGTCTGATGCCCTTTGAGGCTTTTGTAAATGCCTGTCACATACAATTTTTTCAGCCCTGCATTATTGTTAGTGACACGTGTGGTAGCCTTAGATGAGGAATTTGTAACCATAGAGACAGTTGAAGAATTTGCAGCAATAGAAGCATTTGAACATTCAGGTGATGAATTAGCAGATTCACGCTCAATGCATTTCAGACATGGTGGAATAAATTCTTCCTGAGCGGAACTGATCTGTTGAGCGAGCAATGAATCATTTTCCTTCTGAAGATCATCATAACTCGCTTTTAACTTCTCAAGATCTTGCTTTCTCTGAAGAAATTCATAAGAAAGCTTTTCATGATCAGATAAGAGAGTGTTATGATGATTTTCAAGGTTGTCAAACCGAGTTTGAAGTCTCTGAAGATTATCTGTCAGAGTCTTAGTTCGATTCAATTCCTCACCCAACAGGTCATCGCTTCTGTCTAGTTGATTTTGAATCTTTTCTAAAGCCTTCTGTTTTTTAACAACAATTTTTGCAAGTTTTGATTAGCTAGGCTTAAGATTGTCATCAGATTCATACTCACTAGAGTTAGAGGGGGAATGTTTGAGTACCTTGGCACCTTTTGCCATGAAGCAGTAGGTGGGAGCATAGTCATCGTTGGCCTTGTCAGCAGAGTCGGGGGAGTCATTTTCTTCAGTGTTGAAGATGCACTTGCTGATGTAAGAAGTAGAGAGGGCTAGGCTAGACACACCAGAGTCAGATTCCTCAGATTCCTCCTCTTCCACATTATCCTCAAATTTTGCTTCAGATTCCATTTCCTTGCCAATGATTGCCCGGGCCTTCTTGGAACTGCTCTTCTTGTGAGATGAAGACTCTGAGGATTTTGATGATGAAGACTTTGAAGATTTCTTCTTCTTCTTTGTGTCATTAGAATTGTCATCTTTGTACTTCTTCTTCTTTAATTCCTTTTCCCAGAGAGGACAATCAAACATGTAGTGACCAGGTTTCTTGCATTTGTGGCAAGTTCTCTTTTTGTAGTCATGGGACAAGGAATCATCATTTCTTGAAGACTTTCCAAAATGGCCACGGCGAGAGAACTTCTGGAATTTCCTCACGAGCATTGCTAGCTCCAGGCTCAATTCTTCATGATCACCAAGGCTGCTTCCAGAATCCTCAGCTTCGGACTCAGATACTGCCTTGGCCTTCAGTGCACGTGATCTTTCATAGCTCCATCCATAGAGATCTCTCTTTTCAGCAAGCTGGAACTCATGAGTGTTTAGCCTCTCGAGGATATCAGCGGGATCAAGTGACTTGTAATCAGCTCGTTCTTGAATCATCAGTGCAAGGGTATCAAATGAGGAGTCAAGAGATCTCAGCAATTTCTTCACCACCTCATGATCGGTGATATCATTGGCACGAAGTGCTTGAAGCTCATCTGAGATGTCAGTGAGGCGATTGAAGGTTTGCTGAACATTTCCATTGTCGAGTCTTTTGAAGCGGTTAAAGAGATTGCAAAGAACATCAACTCGGGAGTCATGTTGAGTTGAGACTCCTTCGTTGACCTTGGACAGCTTGTCCCAAATCAGCTTAGCAGTTTCTAGTGCACTCGCTCTGCCGTACTGATCTTTTCTCAGATGGCCACATATGATTTTCTTCGCTTGAGAATCAAGTTGCTTGAATCTCTTCACATCAGTAGCATTCAGAGAAGGAGTGACTGAGGGAACGCCATTTTCCACAACATACCAGAGATCGTTATCAATTGCCTCAAGATGCATACGCATCTTGTTCTTCCAGTAGGGGTAGTCCGTCCCATCAAAGGTAGGACACCCAGCCGAGACCTTGATCATACCTACAGTCGACATAACTAAAAGTCCAGGTGGTTAAACCAGAATCACACGGAACAAGGGAGTACCTTGCTCTGATACCAAAAAGTGCGGTACGTCGACTAGAGGGGGGGGTGAATAGGCGATTTTAATGAATTCTTCACTAAGGAATTTCAGGGTGAGGAAATTCCTAAGCAAAGAACTACTTGCGTTGGAATAAGTACTCACGAATAAGCATAACAGAGCAACCACATAGTCATCATGATGAAATGAAAGACAAACACAGAGTACAGAAAGCGTAAACACATGATAAGCAGGATGAAGACAAACAGACTGAAGAAATAGGATTGAGGAATTAGAGAAAGTCTTCAGTCAAAGTCTTCAAATAGTAATGATCAGGTACATCAACACATAACTGAGGAAATGAAAGGGTTGAGGAAATAGAACCAGTTGGCTTGGTGAAGACAATGATTTGGTAGACCAGTTCCAACTGCTGTGACAGTTGTACGTCTAGTTGGAGCGGCTGAGTATTTAAACTCGAGGACACACAGTCCCAGACAGACAGTCCTCACCGTATTCAACTTGAGCTAATATCACACAGACCTCGCCCAACAGTAGTGGTAAGTCTTCACAGGTGACTTCCAAACCTTCACAGACTTGGTCACTCGGCAATCCATAATTTCTCTTGGATGCTCAGACCATGACGCCTAACCGTTTGGAGGATACACAGTCCTCAAAGGTAACAAGCGTCGGTTCCACACAGGAACAATCTCTTCAGCGATGCTCAGTCACTTGGGGTTTGTAGGTTTGGGTTTGGGATTTTGGGTTTTCCTCACTTGATGATTTTCGCTCACAGTCCTCGGAGGAATGGGATGCTCTCAAATGACAAGTGTCAGTTTCTCTCGGAGCAGCCAACCAGCGAGTGGTTGTAGGGGACGGCTATTTATAGCCTAGGGAGCAACCCGACATGATAAGGCATAATGCCCTTGTCTGATATGACCGTTAGGTGGTAGGATATTTTGGACAGCTGGCGCGTGGCACAGCAACGGTCGGATTTGAGGTTCGAATTCCTCAGGGCTATCTTGTTCCTCACTGTGTAGGCAATTTGCACTAGCGAATTCCTAACTCCTCAGTCAGAACAAATTCCTCAGAGACCAGAAGATCTTCGTCTCTATCACTAACGAAATTGACTGAACTAATATGAGATTTCCAATGGCTTCACTCGAAGGATTGGGTAGGTGTAGGATTTTGAGATGAGCCTCACTTGGAAATCTGTTTCCTTAGTATTACCTCGACCCCCTTTAACAGTACGGTGTTTCCTATGACTCCAGAAGAAGAGAACGAAACCACGAAAACAAAAGTGTTCACGCTTCAGATTCCTCGCATGAATATCGAAGTCTTCAAGGTTACACCAATTTCTTCACTTTCAAAGTCTTCAGGAGAACCAAAGTCTTCAGCCGAAGACATTCATTTTTAGGGGTCGACTTTCACTCTAAATATCAAACTCCTCATTGACTTATAGAGCCTATGTATACTCACAAACATATTAGTCCCTTAACCTATAAGTCTTCAATACACCAAAATTACTAAGGGGCACTAGATGTACTTACAAGAATTCTGAAGCAAACCGGCCTATAGCAGACAGATCTGGACCACTCGTGTGGGGATCATGACTTGGGGAACTAGTCAACTAGGCCGGCAACATCCATCTTGAGAGGAGACAGGATGAAGACCGGAGGAGGGTCGTGGGTGACGAAAGAGAGGGTGACCAACACGCGAGGCGAGTGATCCAATCGGGAGAGTCAACCGACGGAACAAGCCCTAGTGGTATGATCAGCCAAGGTCACGACTCACGAGGCATCTACGACAAGGATGGGCTGGTTGCTGGTATGATTTGCTTTAGATGATTGAGGTGACGTGCTCGTTTTGCTGGCCCTCGCTCGACTAGACTACATGTTGACCTGGCGACTTGGGGCCCCAGAATTTTGGGGGCCCTGGGCGGTCGACCAATTTGGCCTACCCCATCGACGGGCGTACCGGGGCAAGGATTGGGACGACGATATACATCAACAATCTTTCTACTATCTTCACCAACTCTCTCCCCCTCTATGCGGTGGTGTAACACCTCTTCTCCCCGCTATAATCTCTACTTAAACATGGTGCTCAACTACATATATTATTTCCCAATGATATTTGGCTATCCTAGGATGTTTGAGTGGAGCCATTTTGTCCTGTGGGTTAATCGTGATCTTGGTTGGTATGCTTGTATATTTTATTTATGGTGTTGTCCTACCGTGCCCTCCGTATCGCACAATCGTGAGGGGTCCCCGCTGTCGGGTGTTGCAATACGTTCATGATTCGCTTATGGTGGGTTGCGAGAGTGATAGAAGCTTAAACCTGAGTAAGTGGGTTGTTGCGTATGGGATAAAGAGGACTTGATACTTAATGCTATGGTTGGGTTTCACGACCTTAATGAACTTTAGTAGTTGCGGATGCTTGCTAGGGGTCCAATCGTAAGTGCATATGATCCAAGTAGAGAAAGTATGTTGGCTCATGCCTCTCCCTCATATAAAATTACAAGAATGATTACGGGTACTTGTTATTGATTGCCTAGGGACAAATGACTTTCTTGTTGACAAAAGCTATCCACTTTTATTACCTTGTAATTTATTTGTAGTTGTATTCTCTCAAGGTACTCCTAGTTTTATTCTTGCAAAATAGTTTCATACTTGTTTTAGGTAAAGCAAACGTCAAGTGTGCATAGAGTTGTATCGGTTGTCGATAGAACTTGAGGGAATATTTATTCTAGCTTTAGATCCTCATTGGGTTTGACACTCTTATTTACCAAAGAAGGCTACAAACGATCCCCTATGCTTGTGGGTTACCATTGCTCGGCCGGAAACATTGAGAAACTTGGTTTTTAAATTCCTGTAAATCCAAAACTCGCTTGAAAATCATGAAACTTGGATGGTGTCATGACATGGCACCAAGATGCAATGGTAAAAAAATTGTCCGATCTAGGACATGTTTTGGTATAAGCTTCTTGCAAACTGGAGCTTTTCTCAAGAAGGCTCATGGTTCCGAGAGGGGAAGTGTCACCTGTGTGTGTGAAACGACATACACTGCCTCTTCCCGTCTTGATTTTTTAAAGAGGAAACATAGACCAATAGGAGTTTTGTGCTAAATTTTAGAATTTTTCAGGGTTCATTCAGCATTTTATACATTATTTGAGTTTTCTAGGCACTTAATGTGCATAATTCAAATTTGAACTACATGCACATGCTCCAGTGCGCCAAAATGGGTTCAAAAACCATATGTGTGTCCTTGGGTGAATGTTTAGGTCCCATGAAAGAAATGGGAATGAATTTCAAATATTTGGGCGTCATGGTTCGGCCGGAAAATTAACAAACTTGGTTTTTAAATTCATGTAAATCCAAAAATCTCCTAAAAATCATGAGACTGAGCATGTTATCTTCACATGGTACCAACATGCATGTTATGATAAAAATGTTGTCCGATTTGCAAAGGCGCACACGTTAACAACCAACAAAGTCATTTTGGAACAAGAGTTGCCACGTTACAATCGAAAACACAAGTATTATTGAAACCGAACGTTCTACTAACGGGTACGTCTCCAACGTATCTATAATTTTTTATTCTTCCATGCTATTCTATTATCCATCTTGGATGCTTTATATGCATGAATATGCTATTTTATATCATTTTTGGGACTAACTTATTAACCTAGTGCTCACTACCAGTTGCTATTTTTTCCTTGTTTTTGTCTTTTACAGAAAATTAATACCAAAGGGAACAAAACTTTTTGAGGATTTTTCTTGCACTAGAAGACAACCACGAAGCTTTGGGAGGAGGCCATAGGAGCCATGAGAGGGCCACAAGCCCTAGAGGCGCGCCCTTGGGGGGGGGGGCGGTCCCAAGCTTGTGGGTCCCTTGGGACTCCCCTAACCTTAATTCTAGCTCTCTAAATCCCCAAATATTCCCCGTATACCAGAGGGCACAACAAAAATGCTTTTCCGCCGCGCGCAAACTTCTGTTCTTGTGAGATCCCATCTTGGGGCCTTTTCTAGCACTTTGTTGGAGGGGGATTTGATCACGGAGGGCCTCTACACCAACCTTGCTGCCCTTCCGATGATTTGTGAGTAGTTTACCATAGACCCGCGGGTCCATGATGTGGCTTGAACTACGTCCGTATTTCCCCAAAGAGGAAGGGATGATGCATCACAACAGAGGTAGGTATTTCCCTCAGTTATGGGAACAACATTATCGAACCAGTAGGAGAACCACGCAACACTACGTGAAGAGAACCTGCACACAAATAACAAATACTCGCAACCTGACGTATTAAAGGGGCTGTCAATCCCTTTCAGGCAACGGCGCCAAAAATTTGCAAGTAGACGGGAGAAAGTTGTAATAGATTGAATGAATAGATCACGAATAAAATAAAGTGCAGCAAAGTATTTTTTGTATTTTTGGATTAATATATTTGAAACTAAAAGCAAATAAAAATAGATCGCGAAGGCAAATATAATAAAGAAGAGACCCGGGGGCCTTAGATTTCACTAGTGGCTTCTCTCAAGAAAAATAGCAAATGGTGGGTAAATGAATTACTATTGGGCAATTGATAGACACTATAGAAAAAGGGCCAAATGTGAAGCACATTAGTCCCAGTTTGTAATCATTAGTGCCGGTTCCAACAGCTAGGCGGACGGTGGTCATTAGTCCCAGTTTGTTGCGAACCTCTAGGACCAGTTCGTGCCACGAACCGGTACTAAAGAGGTGGTGGCAGGCTAGTGTCAGGCTGCGGCCCCACCAGCACCTCTAGTACCGATTCATGCCACGAACTGGGACTAGAGATGCACCTTTAGTCCCGTTCATATAATCAATCGGGACTAAAGATGCCTCTATATAAACCCTTCGTCAAGCCGAGCCGATTTCTCTCTGTTTTCCCCTTTCATTCCTTCCTTCCTTTGTTCTTCCCCATTGCTCAAGCTCACACTCCATTTTTGCCAAATTTGTGAAGATTTGAAGGCACCCCATCCATCCAAGTGATCACAAAGGTTAGCAACTTTGTCCTTTCATCTCTCATTGCTAGATTAGCTCTTGCAACGCTCTATAAGTATAGTGATTTGTGGGTTTTATTTTGGGAGGAATTATATGTGGTAGTATTTGATTTATATGCAAATTGAGGTCAAAATAACTCTTAGTTTGCATATGTAGGTGTGGTTTACTTAGTGCCTTCCCGTCTCCGTCCTACCACCGTCGATCGCCTGCACCGTCCCATCGACGGCTCCATGTTGTGGTGAGACTCTTGTTCTTATCTTTTAAATATAAGAAAAAAAATCATGTTTGTGTGATTTAGATCTATAATTACTTGTATAATTATCTTACCCGTACGTTGTTTGTTATACATAGTGCCATGGTTTTGATATCCGTCCCCGTCGGCCCTCGTCTGGGTTATGATTCAGATGTGGTATGTTCTCTTTTATAACTATTTGTTGCATTTCGTGTTTATGAAAAATTATGCCCATCAAGTTGACATAAATATTTTTATCTAGGAGGTATGTGAACCGGAAATTCCAACCAACCCTATTGTCGATAGGTTAAATTTAGTTGAAAAAGAAAACGAGTATTTGAAAGAAAAATTGAAAAGAATTGAGGGGGAGAAGATGGAATTGGAGTTGCATGTTACCGATGTCGTCGATGATCATAAGATCAAGATGGAGCAAATGCGCTTGAAGATTAGAAAGATTAGAAAATATGCCATAGATAGTGAGGCTTGGTGTCATTATGCTGTTGGATTAATTGTTACCTTAGTTGCGATCTTGATCACATTTGTTGTTGCATTTAAATGCTTCAGCTAGAGAGTTATTTGTATGTTGTTTTATGAGGATAAGTGTTGTATGAGCCGACAATGGATGTACGATGCCCGATGCTCTCCCCAATTCATTAATGGCGTGCATACTTTTCTGCTTGTGGCTGAGGAAAACAAGCGGGCAGATGGTTTTATGCCTTGTCTGTGTGCTGGCTGTAAGAATGATATGAATTACTCTAAGTCAAGAACCATTCACGTACACCTGTTTGAGTCTGGTTTCAGGCCCCACTATAATGTTTGGACCAAGCACAGAGAAAGAGGGGTTATGATGGAAGACAATGAAGAAGAAGAGGACAACGACAACTATCTTGGCCATGGGTTCCCTGAATACGATGGTACAACAATGGGGGAAGAAGCTGAGCCGACAATGCAGGAAGAAGCCGAAGAAGAGGCATCAGATGAGCCCATTGATGATCTAGGTCGGGCCATTGGCAATGCAAAGAGAAACTGCGCAAGTGAAAAGGAGAAGAAGAAGTTGTAGCGCATGTTAGAGGATCACAAGAAATTGTTGTACCCGAATTGCAAAGCTGACAAGAAAAAGCTGGGCACCACACTGGAATTGCTACAATGGAAGGAAAAGAATGGTGTATCTGACAAGGGATTTGGAAAATTGCTGATAATGTTAAAGAAGATGCTTCCAAAGGACAATTAATTACCCAAGAGTACGTACGAAGCAAAGAAGGTTGTCTGCCCTCTAGGATTAGAGGTGCGGAAGATGCTACATGCCCTAATGACTGCATCCTCTACCGCGGTGAGTACGAGGATTTGAACGCGTGCCCGATATGCGGTGCATTGCGCTATAAGATCAACCGCGATGACCCTGGTGATGTCGAGGGTGAGTGCCCCAGGAAGAAGATTCCTACCAAGGTGATGTGGTATGCTCGTATAATACCACGGTTGAAACGTTTGTTACAAAACAAAGAGCATGCCAAGTCGATGCGATGGCACAGAGAATACCGTAAGAAAGACAAGAAGTTGAGAGTACCCGCTGACGGGTCGCAGTGGAGAAAAATCAAGAGAAAGTTCTGGGAGGACTTTGCAGGTGACGCAAGGAACATATGGTTTGGTCTAAGCGTAGATGTCATTAATCCTTTTGGGGAGCAGAGCAGCAACCATAGCACCTGTCCTGTGACTCTATGTATGTATAACCTTCCTCCTTGGTTGTGCCTGAAGCGAAAGTTCATTATGATGCCAGTGCTCATCCAAGGCCCTAAGCAACCCGACAACAACATTGCTGTGTACCTAAGGCCATTAGTTGAAGAACTCTTACCGTTGTGGAATGAAAAAGGTGTAAGTGTGTGGGATGAGCACAAACTGGAAGAATTTGACCTACATGTGTTGCTGTTTATGACCATCAATGAATGGCCTGCTCTCAGTAACCTTTGAGGATAGACAAACAAGGAATACCGTGCATGCATGCACCGTTTGGATGATACTGACAGTATATATTTGGATAATTGTAAGAAGAATGTGTACCTACGACATCGTGGATTTCTTCCCAGAAAGCATCACATAGGAAAGAAAGGCAAGCATTTCAAAGGTGAGGCAGATCACCGGACAAAGCCTCGCCACCGTACCGGTGATGATGTACATGATATGGTTAAGGATTTGAAGGTAATCTTTCAAAAGGGTCCTGGCAGACAATCTATTCGGAATGACGCTGATGGACGCGCACCCATGTGGAAGAACAAATCTATATTTTGGGACCTTCCCTATTGGAAAGACCTAGAGGTCCGCTCTGCAATCGACGTGATGCACATGATGAAGAATCTTTGCGTGACCCTGCTTGGCTTCTGGGGCGTGTATGGGAAGACATAAGATACACCGGAGGCATGGGAGGACCAGCAACGTATGCACAGAAGGGATGACATACATCAGGGTCATGCCAGCTACGCTCTTACCAAAGAAGAGAAGGAAATCTTCTTTGAGTTCCTGCTCAGTATGAAGGTGCCGTCTGGCTTCTCGTCAAATATAAAGGGAATAATAAATATGGCGGAGAAAAATTTTCAGATCCTAAAGTCTCATGACTGCCACGTGATTATGACGCAGCTGCTTCCGGTTGCATTGAGGGGGCTTCTACCGAAAAATGTTCGATTAGCCATTGTGAAGCTGTGTGCATTCCTCAATGCAATCTCTCAGAAGGTAATCGATCTAGAGATCATACCAAGGTTGGAGATATGATTTGGTGTAATGTCTTATCAGTTTTGAGTTGGTGTTCCCACCATCCTTCTTCAATATCATGACACACGTCCCAGTTCACCTATGCAAAGAGATTGTCGTTCTAGGTCCTGTATTTCTACACAATATGTTCCCCTTTGAGAGGTTCACCGGAGTCTCAAAGAAATATGTTCATAACCATGCTAGGACAGAAGGAAGCATCTCCAAGGGCCATGAAAATGAGGAGTTCACTGAGTTTTGTGCTGACTTTATTCCTGACCTTAAGCCGATTGGTGTTCCTGAATCGCGACATAAGGGCAGACTGGGTGGAGATAGCACGCTAGGACCGGATCAAATTATGTGTACGGACGGGCATTCTCTCACTGAAGCACACTACACAGTTCCAAGAAATTCTGCGTTGGTGGCTCCGTATATGGAGGAACACAAGAATATTCTAAGCTCCAAATACCCGGAGCAGTCCGAAGACTAGATTACACGTGAACAAACGAGGACTTTCACCGGTTGGTTGCAGACACGTGCCATTCATGACGCCAATATTGAAGATGACCTGTACTTGTTGTCCCAGTTACCATCTTTGAATATAATGAATTTCAAAGGGTACTTGTTGTCCCAGTTACCATCTTTAAATATAATGACTTTACATGATCGCCCAAGATAAAAAGAGCACCAACCAAGATAGTGGTATCCGCTTTGATGTAGCAACCAGTAGGGGAAAGGACACATATTATGGTTACATAGAGGAGATATGGGAACTTGACTATGGACCTGATTTGAAGGACCCTTTGTTTCGGTGCAAATGGGTCTATATGATAGGAGGCAGCGTAAAGGAAGACCCATAGTACGGAATAACAACAGTGGATCTCAATAATCTTGTGTACGTAAATGAACCATTCATCCTAGCCAATGATGTGGTGCAGGTTTTCTAGGTGAAGGACATGTCTACCAAGGCGAGAAAAAGAAAAGATAAGGAAGCGAATACATCATACGATGAGCCAAAGCACCACATAGTTCTTTCAAGGAAAAGAAACATCGTGGGAGTGGATGGCAAGACAGACATGCCAGAAGATTATGAAAAGTGTCATGAAATTGCTCCTTCAAAGTGAATATTGACCTGAGCATCCAGTTAAATGATCAAGATTGTCCATCGTTATGGTGCAAAGGGACACACGCGAAGAAAAAGTTTCACACCCAAAGACAGTAGGGAATCTTTGTAATAGTTAGGGTGCTTATGTGTTTTGCATTTGAAACTTGTAATTTTGTGCTCCGGACAAACGTGTACCTTTCTGACTTCATTTGCTAATTTTCAGCTCATTTACTGATTTTTTGAGGTAAATGACCCTGAAATTGAAAACCACTACAAATTTACTGTGAAAAGGTTGAAAGTTGGCATGGTATCATCATTTCACCCACATAGCATGTCCAAAAAAGTAGAGAGGCTTACGGCAAAAACTGGATGCACTTCGTGTACAAAATGGACAATCTCTTTCGAAGTATCAGGGTTTCGGACGAAAGCTCATCTGTTACAAAGGCATTTCATTTTTTTTAACTTATTACAACTCCAGACTTTTTGTGCGTTCAATATGCACCATTCAAAGATACATCATCAACTTTCAACCCTTTCTGACATCATTTGCTATTTTTCATGCATTTACTGATTTTTTGAGCTAAATGACCCTAAAATTGAAAACCACTACAAATGAACTTTTAAAACGTTGAAAGTTGGCAGGGTATCATCATTTCACCCACATATCATGTGCAAAAAAGTAGAGAGGGTTACGACAAAAACTAGATCCACTTCTTGTACAAATTTGACAATCTCTTTCGAGGTATCAGAGTTTCAGACGAAAATTCATCTGTTACAGGCATTTCATTTTTTTTAAATAACCTAAGTATTACCAAATTGAATATAACGATAAAACACACTAATATTAGACATAAGAAAAAAGAATCACTAAAAATTCTATTTTAAAAGTAAAGTTATTCCTAAACTAGTGATTCACACAAGTTTAAAATAATTCAAATTTAAACTATTCAAATTTGAAAGCTACTAACACTAACAGAAAGTTTGTAATCTTTGGTACCTAAAGCAAAAATACTCACAAAGAAATTCTAAATACATCAAAAACAACTCAGAAATAAATAAAAGAAAATAAATAAAGCAGAAAAGAAAAAAAGAAATTAAAAAAAGCCCGCCTATTGGGCCACAGTGGCCTGCATACGACTAGAAACCCAACCTCTAGCTGGGCCAGGATGCACGCCCGCTAGCCCAGCAGGCCTAACAGGGCAACACAAATTGTTTAGGCCACGAGGGCCTTCTTAGAGAGGAGCTCGAGAGAGCTACCGCACTGGGGCTTAGAAACCAGTGCGATCGCTCCTCGGTTAGCGAGGTGGGACTAAACTTGCACACCGCCTGGGCTAGCGCACCCCCCTTTAGTACTGTGTCATGGCTCCAACTGGTACTAAAGGGGGGCCCTTAGTACCTGTTGCAGCCACAGCCTGGTACTAAAGGGGGTCGCTTCCTGCCGCTTGGCCTGGCCAAATTTGACCTTTAGTACGGGGTCATGGCTTCAACGGTACTAAAGGCCCCTCCTATATATACAACACATATGAAAAATCGTAGTTTCATCTCCACTTCCTCTCCTCTGCTTCGACGTAGCCGCCGCCCCCGTCCCGCGCCATCGCCGTTGCCGCCCCCATCTCGCACCGTCACCGTCCCCGTCGCTGCCTCGGCCCGTCCCTGTCGCCATCCCCGTCGTTGCCGCGTCTCGCCGCCGCCCCATACGCCGCCACCCCGTCGTCGTGCCCGTCGATTGCTGCCCGCCGTCGCCACCCTGGCCGCCCCGTGTTGTGAGCCCCCTGCGCGCGCCATTAATGCGCCCCTCCCGTACACACACACACACACACACACACACACATACACGCATGCACATATAGACACACATTTTTTTTGCTTATTTTCTGTTTTCTGTTTTCTAGATTAATGTCAAATTGTTGATGTCAAAGTTTTAGCTAGCTAGATGAATTAGATTATAATGTCAAATTGTTAATTAGGTAATTGAATTAGATATATTAATGTCAAATGTTAGATTAGATAGAAATGTTATATGTCAAATGTTGAATTAGATGAATTAGCTAGATAGAAATGTTTGATTAATGTCAAATGTTAGCTAGATGAATTAGATGAATTAGCCAGTTAGATAGAAATGTTAGATTAATGATTATATATATCAAATGTTAGCTAGATGAATTTGCTAGAGCTAGCTATATATGAATTTTGACATATGCAATATTTGATAATATATATTAATTTGCATGTAGTATTTGTTCTCGACGTCAACGATGCCCGGCCCTCATCCTCGCCGTCGATCCATTCGCGATGACTTCCTGCTTCAGAGGAGCCATGTACAGGACCGGGCTCCGCCGGGCTGGCACTGGGAGGTGCTACCTTCTGGGCGCGCCGCTTGGTGAGGAACCTAGCCCCGGGTACTGTCATCGACCCAGAGCTCCTTTGGTGGCGTTCGCGTGGGCCACTTTCGGTGCGGAGGGAGCCGGCCGCGCCGGAGGTGGTACGTCACCATGTCAGGGAGGAGGACAAGTATGTCCGTTGTTACATGGCTGCTATGGACGTCAGGTTCTCCAATACCTGGCAGGTTCTTCGAGGTTCTCACTCGAGCTATGACGATCCTGTGATGGTTCCTTCTCTTTGGGTGTCCACCGCCCGCGCCTCAGGAACTGTGAGTGAACTAGATAATTCGATAGTATTCGATCTATATCAGCTAGCTAGTGATGTATTCGATAATATTCGAGACGATGTATTCGAGATTATACATATTATTCGATAATATTCGAGAAGATGTATTCGAGATTATATTCGATGATGCATATTAATTATATACTATGATTCAGTTTTATCTTTCGAGATGCATATATATTATCTACTATTATTCGAGATGCATATCAATTATCTACTATTATTTGAGATGCTTACTAAATTGTTTTATATTTCTTCTGAATTAGTTAAATAAAAGCTATGGCGGACAATACCGGCAGAGACGAAGGAGAAGAGGCTATGTTCGCGCTCATACGCTCCCCGAGCCGGCCAGATGATCAGAATGAACAAAGATGACGACTCCCAATATCTGAACAATACCGGGAAGGGTGATATGATATTCAATCAAGACGACCGAATTGATGAAGTCAGGAACTATGATGATGATCTTGAAATAGCAAATACCGGTGAGGTAAGTTTATAGAAGAAGGCATCTGGTGATCATCACGTGTTTTTAAATGATTTATATATACATATATATACATATATATATATATTAACGAATCGATCTTTCTTCTTTCTGCCCTCCGGATTGAGCAAATCATCTGCAGCAGCAGGACAGGGCAAGGCCCGGCCAAAAAGTTGAATGAAGGCATAAAGTACAACATCGATGCTATCAAAGATAATGGCAAACCTGTCCCGCCTAAGAAGAATGCGGGCAAGTACATTCGTTAGTGCGGAGTTCTTATGAAGGACCAACTCCCAATCTCTGTCACAGCCCTAGAGTTTGTTTGTAACTAGTTGCACAGGTGAGCATCATGCATCATGTTAATTGCAAGAAATTTGAATTGAGGAATAATTGAAGCCTCAGAAATTTTAATAAGGGGCAAGAACCCTAAAATCTCATTCGGTGTTTCCAAAAACCTCCTCATTGATGTTTGATATTTTTGGCAAGGGTTCTGATCCAAACAAAAAATAGTGAACATTTTTAAGGAATTATCTTGGGCATTGAATTTAAAACACTATGGTATTTGAATTTCAAGTTATATTCATACTATAAAGAATATATTTTCAAACGCTATGCCATATTTTGTGTACATTTCGATAAGCCCATTGAGTGACATGAACTATGCAGAGAAATATTTGGCATGCATTTGAATTCTATTTTTGAATTTAAACAGTGGCAAATAAATAAATAAAAGAAACAAAATAGAAGAAAATAAAACAGAGAAGAACTTACCTGGCGCCCCACCATAGCCCAGCAGAGGCCCAGCCCCCTGGCCTCTGCTAGTCATCTTCAACCCCCTCGCCCCGAAGCAGGCGCATGCCAGCAACAGCACACGACCACGACCACCTCCTGCTCCAGCGCGGCGCCCCGCCCTTTCAAGCCATGCCAGCGAGACGGCAGACCCCCTGGCCCTCTCTGTCTCTCCCTCTCTCCCTGGACTCCCTCCTCCTCCTCTGCTCCCTCTCCCGAGCACAACCGAACGCGTCCGTCGCCGCCGCACACTGCCACCGCGCTCACCGTCCATCCCTCGAGCAACCGTCGTGCTCATCGGCTCCGCCTCGTCGTCTGCGTCATCCCAGACGAGCCACTCATAGTACGGCGCCCTACAACGTCTCCACCATTGTTTTCTTCGCCCTCGATCGCCGCGGTTCATCGCTGTCAATCCGCTTCGACCCAAGCGCCCCCGAGCTCAACGACCGCGCCAAAAGACTCGCCCTGAGCCAATGTCTATTTCCCCTCACCTCTCACTCCCTCGGACTTCCCTGGCTAGCTTGCCCCCGTGCCTGTAAGCATCTCGCTGTCCGCAACATCACAACCGTGGCCAGAGCTGCTGTTGCTCACGTCCGAGCACTCAGTTGTCAGTTGTGCTCCGAGCGTCTTCAAGAACCCAACCCGCACCTCCGTTTTGCTTGCTTTGCATCGTAGCACCCTGCCCGTACACGACCGAGCTCCGGCCGCCGCTAACCTCGCCGCGGCCGCCACAACAGTCAGTCCTCGGCAGCCCCGCGGCCTCCCTAGATGCGCGCCGGCCTGGGCTTCCCCCTAGTGCCCTCAGCGCGCCCAGCCGCTGCACCTAGAACCACTTCGGCGAGCCTCTGCCGCGAGATGTGGTCGCCGGCGCTTAATCTGGTGACGCTGATGTGCGCCATCATTAGGCGCTAATAACCACTAATCCTCCCTAATAGACGCTGACAAGCGGGCCCCACGGCGGGTCAATTCAAAGTCAACACGGGATTAACTCTCAATTAACTGTGAGCCTATGACATGTGGGACCTGATCGTCAGGTTTGACCCTAGTCAACTCTATTGACTTGCCGACATCACACCGGCGTCATGCTGATGCAGGCATGACGCAATAAACCCTTTTCTGGATTATTTCTATTTTAGAAATATCTAAAAATTCCAGAAAATAGCTAAAACTTCTAAAATTCATAGAAAATAAACTATAACTCCAAATGAAATAATTTATATACGAAAAATGATCATAAAAATCCAAAGAATCTTTTTATGGCATTATCATGCATGTTTGAACAACCTAAAGCTGCTGTATACAACAATTTGAATTAATGGCATTTGAAATGCCTTATGTGGAGTTTGAATTGAATCTTGTGCAGACCAATTCCATTTAAATTGTTGCTAGCTGCATTAGGCCAAATCACATCATATTTCCATGTCATGATCATGCATCATATTATTGCATTGCATTGATTGTGTTCCCTCTTGTTTGCCGGTGGTTGTTCCCTCTCCATAGACATTTTCCGATAATGAGTTCGATGACACCGATGAAGAGGTATACATTCTTCAGAAGTGCCAAGCAAGCAAAACCCCTTGTTCATTCCGATACGATCCCACTCTCTCACTCCTGCTCTCTTTTACTACATTAGGACAACAACAATCCATCTATTACACGCTGCGGTAGTTGAACCCCTTTTCCTCTGCATCACCTGTCATTGCCAAAGTAAATAGATGAAACCCACTAGCATGAGTAGGAGTTGCTTGAGCCCTGATGTGCCTACTCATTCATGCTTGTTGTCATGCCTGCTACTGCCTAGAGTTGAGTCAGGTCTGATTCATCGGGGATGAATTGGAGATGTGTGAACATGTCCTACTGTGTGTGAGCTAAGTGTGTGAACACGATTTGGTAAAGGTAGCGGTGAGAGGGCATGCAGGAGTACATAGTGGGTTGTCTCATTGAAGCCATCCTCAGGAACTGAGTTCTGTGTTTGTGATCCATGAACAACTACTACCACACATTGGGCTCCTTAATTGACCCTCTCGACTTATTAATCAACTCGATCTCTGTCCAGGAGTTGCAACTAGTTTCTGGTGTTTGTAGGTTGTGTTAGTAGTCTACCAAGTGGCACACGGTAAAGGTGGGCTCGGGTCAGACTAGGCACTGTGGCCGGGTATGCCAAGCATCGCCCGTTTGGTGGGCTTGGAACCCTGTACACATTGTTTGGGGCCGTGAGCGACACCCCGGCCGGATCTCCTTGCGAATGGAACCCGAATATGCGATAAACCTGGACTAGAGACTTGTGTGGTTAGTCAGGTCGTGGCCGACACCCTCGCCAGGCTTCCGCTTGAAGGTTGCCGAGATACACGATGTGTGCATGGCGGTAAGTGGCAACAGTGTGTGTGAACAAGTACACCCCTATAGGGTTAACATCATCTATTTGAATAGCCGTGTCCACGGTAAAGGACCTCTGGGTTGCCTGTACAGTTCATAGACAAGTGAAAGTGGATACTCTAAAATGCGCAAGATAAGCGTGAGTGCTATGGATGGCGTTCTCGTAGGGAGACGGGAGCGTATCCATAGTAGTGTATTGATATGGTGAATATGTGGACTCGTGTGCACCACCTCAAAAGAGTTACTTGCAGTCGTAGTTCAGGATAGCCACTAAGTCAAAGCTGGCTTGCTGCAGTTAAACCCCACCACCCCTTTGTTGATAGTGATGCATATGTAGTTAGTTCTGATGTAAATCTTGCTGGGTACATTTGTACTCACGTTTGCTTAAGTTATGTTTTTGCAGAGAGACTTCAGTCTTGCTAGTATTTCTGCATGGACTACGACATTTAGCTTGTTACCTCAACTATGATCTTGTGCCCTCGGCAGGATCTTATAGATAGTCAGGATTCTCAGCCCTTTTCATTTGTAGTTGTCTGTACTCAGACATGTTATGCTTCCAATGCTTGTATGCTATGAATGTTGGGTAATGAGACCCATGATTGTAATATCTCGCTCCTTAGAGCCTATTGAATAAATACTTTGAGTTGTAGAGTTTTGTTGTCGTGCCATGTTGTATTTGCACATATCGAATATATTGTGTGTATGATTATTGAAATGCTTGGTATGTGTGGGATCTGACAACCTAGTTGTTTATTCTTAGTAGCCTCTCTTACCGGGAAATGTCTCCTAGTGCTTCCACTGAGCCATGGTAGCTTGCTACTGCTCCAGAACACTTAGGCTGGCCGGCATGTGTCCTTCTTCATTCCTGTGTCTGTCCCTTCGAGGAAATGTCACGCGTTGTTCCTTTAAGTCTCTGTAGCTTGCTATGACTTGGTTCATACGTTGTTGATCGACACGTTCGTTGCTGCGTCATGTATGCTTGTCCCTATAAGTTCGCGCCACCTTGGGTTTACGACTAGTCATGTTGGCCCGGGTTCTTTGTCATATGGATGCTGGCGGCACTATCATATACTTGAGACAAAAGGCGCAAACGGTCCCAGGCTAGGTAAGGTGGCACCTGTGGGAATACCGTGCGTGAGGCCGCAAAGTGATATGATGTGTTACATCCTAGATCGGTGTGACTTAGGGTTGGAGTCCTGACTGCTTTGATATCAGAGCCTGACTGCCTGTAGGATTACTAAGCCAAACTGGTCGAAGTTGAGTCTAGAAATTCTTTAGCTATATAAGGGAATTGATTGTGGATGGGAATGTAAGGCTCTTTTTACTTCTTATACGTTATGCCCTTCCGATCCGAGTCATCCTGTCTTCCTACAGGGTTATAGAAACTAGGCTTTCTCTTATTTCTTTCAGGATCACGCGTTACTAATCCGTAGACTTATATGACTGATGGATTTAAGCCTCTGTTCAGTTCCTACTACTTCTATATGTTGACAGTTGGTCTAGAAACCTTGATATTATGATGTTGAGTGGCTATGCCACCATTTTACTGGATGTCTCAAATCTTTTTGAGCATTTACATCCGGTATGCTATCCGAGTCATCCCAGGTTTCTAAATAGTCTGATGCACTTGCAAATCCCTTCCTTCCGTCCCGATGTTCCTTTGTGCCAGATCAACCACACTAGCTAGTGTGTTGAGGTACTTCACTGCCTCGACATATATGTTGGAGCTATTATTATGACCCTAGGTGTCTTAGTGAACCACCTAGTAATCCATCCTTGTTCTGTGTTACATTGTGATGATTCTGGCCGTCATCCTCGAAAGCATCCCGTGATGCCACTTAATAGTAGGTATTCTACTCCTGGGTTTTGAACCCGATATTCATCCTACTTACTTTAGGTGTTTGCTAGCTCCTTAGGATATTAGTAACCTTTGTAACAGTCCTCGAGGTCCGTGGTATTTCCTTCTTCCAAATACCATGAACTGCTTATGGCAGAAGTTCTTGAACCAAAAGATCACTACAAGAGTGCTCTCGATGAGTTCCCTATCCTATGTTGTGACTCTGCCAGTTCCACCTTCCTGCATGGGTTATCTGGAAGAAATGTTGAGCTTTGTTCGACATGCTAAACCATGCATCCACAACTTAGAAAATCATATGTTCTTTTGAGTTGTCTATCTTTAGCTATTTTCTGGCCCTCGTCTATCAATTGATAGTCAAGAGTATGCGTGCACTCGTTCATTGATGCCTATTACTCTTGTGGTCCGTCAAGCCATTCTAGTCTGGAATGACTAGGAGAAACAAACTCCAGCTGTAACATCCCAAATTTTCAATTTGGAATGTTATACATTAGATCATCATGCATTACATATTTTCTTGCATTTGTCGATCCTAGAAATTTCACGCAACTCAAGGACCCACGGAGAGAGTTGGAGATTTCGAAAATTTCATACTTGAGTTCTCTCGAATCATGAAAAGAGGATCATTTGATTTTATTTATTTCATCTTCAAATAATTTTCCAATATCAAAAATATGAGAGGGAATAATATGACTTTCCCAAAATTTAGGAAAAATGAAGATTTAATAAATAAATCAAATTTTGGATTTTCTCGGAGTTTATTTGCCCTAGGGAAAAATGCGTGTTTTCAAAAATTGCATTTTAGGCCCCGAGTAAAAGGTCATTTTGTTCGACTCATTTTTAGGAGTTGGGGAAAATTTACTTTGTAATTTTTGGAGTTCGTTTAGATTTTATTTTATTGTTTTTCTGCGCGCGTAATTATTTAAAAAAAAACTGCAGCGCCCCGCCGCTTGGGCCAAGGCCCAGCTGGCCGGCCGGCCTAGCCCCGCCGCCCTCCAGCGCACGCCCGCGTGCAGCGCGCCGCCGCCGCCCCAGCCGAGTCCGGCTCGGACTCAGCCACCGCCGCCGCCCCTGCCTTGCCCCCTCCCCCAAGCAGCACCCCCCCTCCTATAAATACCCAGCACCCCCCCTCTCCTCCCCAACCCGCAGCCGCCGCCCCAAGCAGCAGCAGCAGCAGCCGCGCGCCACCGCAGCCGCCGCCGCTTCCGCCGCCGCTGCCGCCTGCCACCGCCGCCGCCTAGCCGCCGTCCCACCGGAGCCCCACCTCGTCGAGGTAGCCGCGCCACGCCACCCTCCGCTCGGTTCGTTTTTTTATAAAAACCGTTCCGGTTTTCTTTTTTCGTCGATTCGGTTTTTTTTTCCGAAACCCTAGATCGGTTTTATTTCCGGTTTTATTGTTTAGCGAGCGTTCGCCGGACCGTTCGTCTTAACGAACGTGATCACCGGTTATTTCCTGTTAACGAACGTCCGTTCGTTTAACCGTTCGTCGTTTTTCTTTTAATCGGATTTATTCCGTTATTTTTCTGATAACGATTTCAGATCCGATCTTCTTTCTAGTTTATCTTCTCGCTCGTTTATCGGAATCAGGTGATTCAAGCGCCTGGAGTTTCGTTTTGAAACCGTTGTTCCGACTAATCAACTTGAACAAAGTTTTTCTACTGTAAAATTTGACCTAGTTTCAACTTGCTAGAACCGAGCTGTTTTCATTCGCCGTTTGGTTTTCGTTGCTTTATTTGATTTGATTCTTTTTGCAACCAGGGTTCTTAAGTTGAACTCACAGGTTAGATCTTTTATTCGAGATTTACCTGTGCATTAGATGAGTACTTATTGTATGCTTGTTGTTTGTCTGCGATAGATCACCCGGAGTGCGCCGCTTGTTACTTCGAATCTCTAGGTTTCGCGGATCATCAGCAAGGCAAGTAACACTTGATCATACCTTTTCTACTACCCAATTTTTATGCATTAGATCAATCCTCCAAGATTGCATGATTAGGATCTAATTAAATTGTGGGATGGGAAGTAGATGAGGTAGTACCTGTTACCTGTTTTACTTATGAAACCTTTGTGAGTTACTTCTGCGTTTGCTATTTATGCCATGCTATGCTAGTAGACGTGGATTGGGTGAGTGATATCCATGAAAAATGTGAGATTGTTAATTAATGGTTTATCTAAGGTGGCATCTTAAATACACATCTGGGTGGATTGAGGCACCTGGGGTATACAGTGATTGTCTCTTTTTTTGGAAATCCCGGGGTTACCGTGTGATTTTCCTATGGACCGCCACCCAGGCTCAAAGGGATCATAAGATAATTAATGCTAGAAACTTCCGTGTGCAGCCACAAGCCATTATGGGCTCTAGCATAGTTGACTAAGTCGTGCGAACTCTTATAGTGGTGGACTAGCAGATGTAGGGGATGTAGGTGTACCGGTCTACCCATCGTAAGGTGCTAGCGCTTCTGAAAGACTATGTCTCGGTCATCCGTTTCTCAAACACCATGTAGTGCGAGAAACCAAACGGAGGCGATCGAGTCTTGTGGGGAAAAGTGCGCAAACCTCTGCAGAGTGTACAAACTAATCATGATTAGCCGTGTCCCCGGTTATGGACATCTTGAGTATCTAGTACTTGAATATCATGTGAATCTCAACATGTTACTCTTAATTTAATACTGTTGGGTTTGTTAATGAGTATTTTTAATTGGGATTGAGGATGCTGTCAACCATTCTCAATGTTTAACAACCACCATGATAGTTAAATAAATTTATTCCTTTGCAGTAGGGAAAAATTGGCTTTATGCAAAAACTGTAACCATAGAGCTTTTCCACCATCCATATATGCATGTAGTATAGGCTTATCATTCATCATTCTCTGTGTGTTACCTTGCCAGCATATTCCATGTGCTGACCCGTTTTCCGGCTGCAACTTTCATGTTGCAGACTTTTCAGACGACGAGTAAGGTGCTTTTAGGTCGTGGTTCTATACTCAGTGATGCCGTTGGAGTTGATGCACTCACTTATCTTCCAAGTCTTCCGCTGTTATCATTATTAGATGGCCTTAAGCCATGATTATTGTAATAAGTCCACTTTGGACAAACAATGTAATAAGTGTGTGATTGCTACTCTGTTATAAATCCTTCGAAGTACTGTGTGGTGTCAGCATTACTGATCCAGGGATGACACCTGAGCACAGAGACTTGACCATCTGAGGTCGGGTTGCTACACCAGCACCTCATCCATATCTAGGATTGGGTCAAAGCAGTCATATTCCACAGATCAAAATGCAACCCAACTTTTGGTCTATTGTACCCTGAAGTATTACCCACTTTATGTCAGGGTCATCATGAGAATTGCACCATCTCGTTTGAATTCTTGACGCAGTGATACTTCTTGCCATCATTGTTCATCCCTCGGTTTTCCATGTTATTGTAAGCGGGATGCCAACAGGTGAACTATGATGTGTGAAATCAATACTTCTAGGAACCTTGTTGCTTGGTAGTTAAAGGACAATAATTTCATTCTTAGCGTGTTGGTTATTAAATCCTCATTCTAATACTGATCATGCTACCTAGTCCTTATTTCCGGTGCACTCTTCGAACAATGAGTTAGGATTGTGTCAACCCCTCGCTCTTTTGATCTTATTGTCTTGCCCTGAAAAGAAAGATTGTTCTCGAGCTTAGTAACATATTGGTTGTTCGTGATTTTCGAATATCTTCTCGGAAGTATCAACATGTCGTCACCTGACCGCTATATTGAGTTCGTGATCAAGTTGGTTTTCTTGTAAACCACCCTTTCTCCAAGAATCTGTGTTAGATATCCTGAGCTAGTTTGTTAAGCTAAACAACAACCTGGAGAGTTGGAGGATAAAAGCTTACCTGACTTAGTTCATCCCCAAGGGTTATCTTTTGTGTGTGTGTGTTGAAGAAATATGATATCCTCGTCAATTGGTCCTCGTGATCAGTGATTGGATCTATTATCTTGTCCAAACCTTGATTTGAGTATGGGCTATTGTCAAATCAAATCAGAACCAACGATGTTCATAATGTTGTCTTACTTGCGTTTGTCCCTCGAGCATACACCATTATATCTTTTGGGTCTGACCAATGCTATCACCTTGTTCACATAGTTGTGGAATTCCATCTCCAGGGGAACCTCGATGTGTTGTTGTTTTAGTCATCAGCAGCATTTTACCCTCTCCATGATTCATGTTGAACATCTAAGTTAGTATTGGAAACTTGTGTAAGCATTTTCTTCATGACCGTTCGTGAATCATAGGTTTGGACGAAAGAAGTGAGTCCCTCTAATTCATGTGCACCTGATGCAAGTTGCCGCCATAAATTTGAGAATGCTTGTTTTACTTCTTCTAGAATCATCCCAAGTTGGTCATGCACGTGCGAAGTATTCTATGGTCTGATAGACTGATCATCTTCATTCAATATGTGTCCCTAGCACACCAAGCCACTGATTGATTTGTTCAAGGAGAAGGAGTTCCTTCATAAGAGCTAATCATGACTTATGTTAGGACTTCGTTATCCTCGATCATGGTTCCCTACCATAACTCGGTAGTGTTTTATTGTAAGGCTACCTTGTGATCATGCTTGTCTGGGACAGCGTGTTCACATGTGTGTAGCAGAACTAACTCATGTTTTGGAGCTTACTACCTTAGTCCATTTCCCGAGAATCTCGCAACGTTATCTCGTCGAATTGTGTTGCAAACTTTCATTTTTCTTTCTAGACTCTCGATGAGTCTGGATTATTCTGACACCAACCAGATCTAAATTTTAGGCAGATATGATGGTTGGAACGTTTTCGAAGAACTATAATATTGATCTCCCTGTAACCTGGTAATGTGGATGCCATGGCCAACACAACTAGCCGAAAGACCCATTATCGTAGTATCTTGATTGAGGAAGTTGGCCACCTTCCCATAAGGATTTAGTAGGATTTACTCCCCAGTTGTCCCTTATGGATTCTTGTGCTCCCGAACTCCGACCTTCCCATAAGGATTTAGTAGGATTTCAATGAATGGGTTATGCTAGCACATCAAGGAGAACATCAGAAGCGGAGTGCTAAATGTCTCTCGGTTGATCATCCAGATTCTGTTCCCTTGGCCTCGCTAAGGTGAAATCTGAGAAGGTGTTATCTTCCTTTGCATCTGCATCCTCCACCAATATCCATCATGGTAGTATGTTGTGTTGCCAGGATCTTTAACACGGATGTTAGTAAAACCTTGATGAATATGGAAATGCTCAAGTTCTTGAGAGCACGCGCAAACACTAGGTTTTACCGTTGGCATTAATTGGGATTTTCTCCCAGTTTCCTCGGTTATGCTATAACCTTTCAAAAAGTGGATTCACTCTACTGTTGAGCTTCTCCCCAGTTACTAGAATCATTTCTAGCACTTCCATTTTGTCCCTAGCTTGCACCATCATTGTGCCATTCTACCTTGGGTCCCGTCTATTTCTGATGACAAGCAAAATCATCTATGGCATTGTCTTCAACAAGGTAATCCACATCATCCATTCTAGTATGGGCATGCCATTCCTTCGTACCCCACCAAACGATTGTTGGTGAATTGCCTTAGGCTGGTATAAAGAGTCTCAGTGATCTCTATATCAAAAGTAATTCTTGTTGCCACTTAAGGGATAATTCTACGAGTCACATTCCCTGAGGTGCCCCATTATGGAATCATGGAAATGAACCCCTCGATATTTTGACCTTGTCTGCCATCTTCTTAAGCGTGGAGTTCTTGCCTACCAAATTGAACCTTCGTCTTATGCTTCTTCCATCACCATGTTGTGTGTTTTGCGGCTCAACCCAAGAGATGTTGCTATGTCTTGTCCCGTGAGTTGATCGTCGGTTGCTCGATCTTCGAGAAGATCGATTCTTCTAGAGTTTCCTTTCTTCCCGTTATCGCATTGGATGGAGTTCTCAAAGCAAGACGTCGAGACAAAGATGATGACCGAATCAACGTTCTTATGAAGTACAACCCGGATTGTGAAGATTGTGCTAGCTTCGTGTTCCCTTCTGTCTGCTTACCCTACATCTTGAATCTCGGGACGAGATTCTTGTTTAGTGGGGGTGAGTTGTCACATCCCTAGAGTTTGTTTGTAACTAGTTGCACAGATGAGCATCATGCATCATGTTAATTTTAAGAAATTTGAATTGAGGAATAATCGAAGCCTCAGAAATTTTAATAAGGGGCAAGAACCCTAAAAATCTCATTCACTATTTCCAAAAACCTCCTGATTGATGTTTATATTTTTGGCAAGGGTTTTGATCCAAACCAAAAAAAAGTGAACATTTTTAAGGAATTATCTTGGGCATTGAATTTGGAAAACTATGGTATTTGAATTTGAATTTATATTCATACTATAAAGAATATATTTTCAAATGCTGTGTCATATTTTATGTACATTTGGATAAGCCCATTGAGTGACATAAACTATGTAGAGAAATATTTGGCATGAGTTTGAATTCTATTTTCGAATTTAAATAGTGGCAAATAAATAAATAAAAGAAAAACAAAACAGAAGAAAAAAACAGAGAAGGACTTACTTGGCGCCCCACCGCAGCCCAGCAGAGGCCCAGCGCACTGGCCTCTGCCAGTCATCTATAACCCCCTCGCCCTGAAGCAGCTGCGTGCCAGTAGCAGCGCACGACCACTGCCACCTCCTGATCCAGCGCGGCGCCCCGCCCCTTCCAGCCATGCCAGCGAGACGGCAGACCCCCGGGCCCTTTTTGTCTCTCCCTCTCTCCCTGGACTCCTCCCTCCTCCTCAGATCCCTCTCCCGATCACAACCAAATGCGTTCATCGCTGCCGCACACTGCCACCGTGCTCACCGTCCGTCCCTCGAGCAACCATCGTGCTCATCGGCTCCGCCTCGTCATATGCATCATCCCAGATGAGCCACGCATCCTCGGGCACCCTACAATGTCACCACCATCGTCGTCTTCACACTCGGCCGCCGTGGTTCATCGCTGTTGATCCGCTTCGACCCAAGCGCCCCCGAGCTCAACAACCGCGCCAGAAGACTCGTCGTGAGCCCCTGTCTATTTCCCCTCACCTCTCACTCCCCCAAAACTTCCCTGGATAGCTTGCCCCCATGCCTATAAGCATCTCAGCACCGGCAACATGGCAATTGTGGCCAGAGCTGCTTTTGCTCGCGTTCGAGCACTCAGTTGTGCTCCGAGCGTCTTCAGGAACCCAACCCGCACCAACGTTTCGCTTGCTTTGCGCCGTAGCACCCTGCCCGTACATAGCTGAGCTCCGGCCGCTGCTAACCTCACCACCGCCGCCGCAACAGTCCATCCCCGGCAGCCCCGCGACCTCCCTAGATGTGCACCGGCCTGGGCTTCCCCCTAGCGCCCTCAGTGCGCCCAGCCGCTGCCCCTAGTGCCACTCCGACGAGCCTCCGCCGCGATATGTGGTCGTCGACGCTTAATTCGGCGACGCTGACGTGGTGCCATCATTAGGCGCTACCGCTAATCCTTGCTAGCAGATGCTAACAAGCGGGCCCCGCGGCGGGTCAAATCAAAGTCAACACGGGATTAACTCTCAGTTAACTATGAGCCTATGACATGTGGGACCCGATCGTTGGGTTTGACCCTAGTCAACTCTATTGACTTGCTGACGTCACACCGACGTCATGCTGATGCAGTGCTGACGCAATAAACCCTTTTTTAGATTATTTTTATTTTAGAAATATCTGAAAATTCTAGAAAATAGGTAAAGCTTGTAAAATTCATTGAAAATAAACTACAGCTCAAAATGCTGGGTCATAAGGGGACTATAACAGTACATGGAAGTCGAAAGATCGCTTTGGACTGTGAGGAAGGTGATGCGGCTTATGCTGAGTCGGTTTGTGCTACAGAGGAGCTGAAGGTTTATAAAGACAATGTTGATCCGGCAGACATGACCCCTCTGAAGAAGCCCACCACTGAGCATGACCCGACCCTGAAGTTCAAACCGGCTGATGAGACTAAACTTGTTGACTTTCTTCCTGGCGATTCATCCAAACAGTTTAGCATCAACACCAATCTGGATCCGAAATAGGAAAGCACGCTCATCGAGTTCATCCATGAGAACCGGGACATTTTTGCATGGAAGCCTTCTGACATGCCAGGTGTACCGAGAGAACTCGCTGAGCACACTCTCAATATTGATCCCAAGTTTAAACCAGTCAAGCAATTTCTTCACCGCTTTAACGAGGAAAGACGCAAAGCCATTTGTGAAGAGGTAGCCCGGCTGTTGGCTGATGGATTTATCATCAAAGTATTTCACCCCGAGTGGTTGGCTAATTCGGTGCTCGTTCTTAAGAAAAACGGCACTTAGCGTATGTGTGTGGACTACACATATTTGAACAAGGCTTGTCCGGCAGATCCTTTTGCTCTCCCGCGTATTGATCAGATTATTGATGCAACGGTGGGTTGTGAGCGCCTGAGTTTCTTGGATGCTTATTCAGGTTATCATCAGATCAAAATGGTAGTTAAGGACCAGGAGAAGACATCCTTCATCACTCCTTTTGGAGCCTTCTACTATGTTTCTATGCCCTTTGGGCTCAAAAGTGCCCAGACAACTTATCAGCGTTGTGTGCAAAATTGTCTTCACACGCAGATTGGGCGTAATGTTCATGCCTGTGTAGATGACATTGTGGTAAAATCTAGGAAGAAGGAAACCTTGATAGATGACCTCACGGAAACATTTGACAATCTTCAGGTTTACAAAATGATGCTTAATCCGGACAAGTGTGTTTTTGGTGTTCCGGCAGGCAAGCTCTTAGGCTTTCTAGTGTCCAAAAGAGGCATTGAGGCCAATCCGGAAAAAATCAAAGCAATTACATCTTTGGCTAAACCGAAGTGTATCAATGATGTTTAGCGTCTGGCGGGTCGAATTGCAGCCCTTAGCCGATTTATCAGCCGTTTGGGAGAGAAGGCGATCCCTTTGTATCAGATGTTGAAAAAGACAGACGATTTTGTTTGGAGCAACGCAACCAATGCGGCATTTGAGAACTTAAAGCGGCAGTTGGTTGAACCGTCGGTTCTTGCTGCTCCAGTTGACAAAGAGCCCTTGTTATTGTATGTGGCTGCTAATGCCCGTGCTGTCAGCGTGGCAATTGTGGTGGAGCGCAAGGAGGCTGGTAAGGACTATCCGGTTCAATGGTCGGTTTACTATATCAGCGAAGTACTTATCGAGTCAAAGCAACGGTATCCGCATTGGCAGAAGCTGGTTTACGGGGTGTTTATGGCAAGTCGGAAGCTTAAACAATACTTTCAAGGCCATCCCATTACAGTGGTCTGTTCAGCTCCTCTGGGCGATATAATTCAGAACAGGGAGGCAACTGGCCGGGTTGCAAAGTGGGCTATTGAGCTTGGCCCGCACGGGTTGAAGTATATGCCTCAGACATCAATTAATTCACAGGCGCTTGTTGACTTCATCAATGATTGGACCGAGTTATAGGCACCAGAGGACAGACCGGATAATACATACTAGACTATTCACTTTGATGGATCCAGGCAATTGGAAGGCTCGGGGGCTGGAGTTGTTCTTACTTCCCCTCGAGGTGATAATTTTTTTTATGTTCTCCGCTTAATGTTTCCTTGTACTAACAATGCAACTGAGTACGAGGCCTTACTCCATGGTCTCCGTGTGGCTAAGGAGATGAACTTAAGCCGGGTTTGCTGTTTTGGAGATTCTGATCTGGTGGCTCAGCAGGTTTCTGGTAGTTGGGATTCTAAGGATCCACTTATGGCGGCTTATAAACGCGAGGTGGATATTGTGGCAGGTCACTTTAAGGGTTATCAGGTTGAGCACATTGACCGGTGCAAAACCAAAGCAGCAGATGCTTTAAGCCGGCTGGGATCTCAACGTAAACCGGTACCACCCAATACCTTTTTGGATATATTGCATAACCCGTCTATTAGGTTGCCTACAGAGGAGGATTTAGCTGTTCCTGATCCAGAGGCCCAATTGGTGGCCGCTTTACATACCACTCCAGATTGTACGGTTCCATATTTGGCGTATATGAACCGGGGCGAGTTACCAGATGATGAGGTCTTCGCCAGAAAGATAATCCGGTGGTCCAAGTCCATGATTATTCACAATGGTGAGTTACATCATTGCAGTGTTTCAGGCGTATTCCAACGTTGTATTTCTCCTGAAGAAGGACAAGAGATTCTACGTGAAATCCATGAAGGGGATTGTGGTCACCATGCCGATTCAAAGTCCCTGGTGGCTAAAGCTTTTCATCATGGGTTCTATTGGTTGACAGCTCATGCTGATGCGGTGGATCTGGTAAAGCGGTGTGACGCTTGTCAGAAATTTTCACGTCGAGCTCATGTTCCAGCTCAGGAGCTACGGATGATTCCTATCACTTGGCCGTTTGCCACTTGGGGATTGATATGGTGGGACCTTTTAAGCGCTCCCAGGATAAGAAGACCCACCTGTTGGTGGCGGTTGACAAGTTCACTAAATGGGTTGAAGCGGAGCCCGTCAGTAAGTGTGATGCAGCCACGACGGTTCAATTTCTCAAAAAGATCATTTTCCGTTTTGGTCTTCCATGAACCTTTCTAATGGTGAGATGGAGGAGTTTTGTCAACGAGAGCACATCCGGCTTGATGTAGCATCCGTGGCTCATCCCCAATCCAATATTCAAGCTGAGAGGGCGAATCAAGAAATCCTGAAGGGTATCGAGCCCCGGCTCATGGTTCCTTTGAAACGGACGCCGGGTTGTTGGGTGGAAGAATTACCATCTGTGTTATGGAGTATAAACACCACCCCAAACCGATCTGAGGCCGTCCTCCCAAGTGATATTCATCATGATTCACCCCGGGTTACCAATTATGTTGAAGCGGATAATGAGCAAGCATGCCAAGAGGCGCTGGACCTGTTAGATGAGAAACGGGACATGGATTTGGCTCGATCGGCGGTTTATCAACAAGACCTGCGGCGTTATCACAGCCGCCGGGTTAAGACACGAACCTTTCAAGAAGGCAACTTAGTGCACCGGCTCATCCAGGATCAGACCAATATGCACAAGTTATCCCCACCTTGGGAAGGACCCTTTGTGGTCAGCAAAAATCTGCACAACGGATCATACTACCTCATTGACGTTCGAGAAGACTCACATAGTTTTGAGGAGGAGACCCGGCGGCCGTGGAACATAGCTCTCCTTCGGTCTTACTACACTTGAGCCATAGACTTTTCTTATGTACATATTTCAACAATGTATATATTATGATCAATATAATAAACCGGCATCCTTGCTATAAGCAGGGCCTCTGCCGTTTTGTCTTTAAGTCTCTTTGTTTACATGGGGGCTTCAGCTGACAAAGCGAAGTACTACCTGTTAAACCGGCTATCATGCCACAACACAGCTTTGGAGCTTCACACCCAAGGGGCCAAAGAGAGTCTGGATGTTATGCACAACTCAAACCTAGGCACCCATTGAGCAATGTTCATATACTATATCTAAGATATTTGAAAGCAAGTTACATGAAAAAATTGCATATGAGCCCATGGTTTTTTTTATGTTTGTGAAATACGTATATATTTGTACGTAAAAAAGAGCATACTCAAAACATGGTACATACTACCTAAAAATTAGTATATATACTAGCTAATCATTATTATATACTACATACTACACGTACATACTCTCGGTTTCGATAGATACTACATACAACATACAAAACGCAAGTGGTGGTAACTACCACTGCTTGTAGGAAATATTTGTCCTATATATGCTCACAAAGTTACTTGGGGGCTCTTTTGTGCAAAAGCCACAAAGAGTTTGAAAGGACCCTTGTAATTGGGTACCGACCCACGACTTGGAAGCCTGGTGTATTCACCTAAAACCCCGGGTTAACCTGCCTTCATCAAGTAAGCCACTCCTATCCAGGTAATCCTGGCACGACCCGTCGAATGTTTGACAAGTCAATCTTATACAGACCCTGAACTTGTCAAAGTTAAAACGACGATTGGTTAGTTAGAGGCCCATCTTAAAAGGCTTTGCAAAATGGTTTAACTCAGTGGCCTGGCAGCCCATGAAAGCCTCAAATTTGGGCCTGACAGCCCTTGAAAAGCCTTGACTGCATGGTTTCTTCTTTGCTTTTTTTGCTAAGTTTTCACCTTTTGATGAATTTATCTTGAACCAGTGTCCATTGACCCGGTGTGGCTTTTCAGTAATCGTATCAACCCGATGTTTGTTAACCCGGCCTGGCTTTCAGCTATAAGTTGTCAGACCATCTTATCAAATCGTGTTTACAAAACCCGGCCTGGCTTTGACTATATGTCGCCACTTTGATCATCTGGTGTTCATCGTAACCCGGCATGACTTATTCATCACATCATTATAGGGTAAGGGATATAACAGCTCAAGATTTGGGTTTTCACCCTTACCAAGTGATTTCATATCACAGGTATGAGTTATTTCATATTTATTCCACTTTGGTTATTAGCTAGGCTTTACCTTGGGCATCATGACCCGTCTAGCGGTGAACCGCCAGGAAAGATCTTTTTATGCAGACATAGGGATTGCATAATATTATGAAGATATATAAGCCAGCACTGAAATGGGCATGGCGGATCAAACAAAGTATATCCCAGTGCACAATGGCAGCAGATCAATGTATTTTAACTAGCCTATTACAAGGCGTTTTAAGGCCCAAAATACAGAATTGTTCTTTCCACAGAACAAAGTTTATGAAGCATCAACAAGATTGCCGGATCAGGCCTCATCACCATATTGACGTGAAGTTGATGGATCATTCGACGTTGGTTCAACCTCCTCCTCCCCATCTAGTGGCTGGAAGTCAACGGTGGTCCAGTCAATCCGGGTTAAAGCCTGAAAGACAGCCTCTTCACTTATAAGTTCATCCGGATCAACGTCAGGGGCGTAAGTGTGCTTACGGATTGGCGGGATAAGATTTTGCACTTCTGGCATGACAGTGTCAATCCGTTTGTCGTTGGCATCGTAGAAGGACCGGTGAATAGTCAAGTTAGCTTCTTCTGCCAATTGACTCACCAGAGGACGCATCTCCCTTGTCACAATTTTGAGGGCTTCGTTATCAAATTCTGCCCCATTTTCTTGTTCACTAGGAAAGCCCTTGGCGATATCAATCGGATCGGTCAGCTATCCATGCTTTGGCTTGGGTAAGTGCCAACAAAGCGCCAGCCCTAGTAGCGGATCACTTCATCTCTTCTATCTGTGCCGGCGTCATGGATAACCTTCATAGAGTGTCTCTGATCAATGTTGGGGCCGGATTGTTGTATGAGGCTGCACAGATAACCCGTTGGGCACCGGTATACAGTTGTTCTATCAGCGTTTATGCTGCCTTCAGCTTCATCCGCATGTCAGAAGCCAGATGAGCAATGCGGCCACCTACATCGGTTTAAGATTTTTGATGTTAAACCGGCCAAGTTACAAAGATAGTCATTCAAGAAATTTTGGCAAGACTACTTACCAAATATTGCAGAAGTCATGGAGTTCACTTGGTGCTTCAACCCAGTTAGCTCTTCCGCCACCGGTTTAAGAGCCGACTCGGCGTCTTTCGCCCGCTTCAGCAATGCATTCTTTTCTGTCTCCCAGTTGGCACGCTCCATCTTGAACCCTTCTTTAAGTTGTTCCATGGTTGCTAAAGCGGTTTTCAGCTCATCCTTGGCCTTGGAAGTTTCTGCTTGTTGGGACTTGATATTCTCTTGAAGATCAGCAATTTGAGAGCTTTGGTGATTTATATCAGCCTGCCACAGTCAGAGGAGGAGCATGTAAATCTTTTGTCAAAAGTCCCAAGCATATAACCAGTTATACACTTGGCACTTGGGGGCTAATGCGGATTGCTTCTTTGCTACTGATTGTTTGAAGTCCCAAGGATCAATACAAGTTTTAATCTTGGCACTTGGGGGCTAATGTGTGTTTGATCCAGAAAATACACAAGGAAAGTCAACAAGTACAATATGGAATATAAAAGTCCCAGTTTGTCTTCACAAGACAAACCGGCCGTTGGGGGCTACAAGGTTGAAGTGTTCCATATCTTTAAAGTCGCGGTTTATCTTCAAGAGATAAACCGGCCCTTGGGAGCTACAATGCAATGAATGTACAGAACAAAGATGAAGGTGTTTTACCTCATAGCGTTCCTTCATTAGATTCACCAAACCGGCCTCATAATCTCGGCTGGTGTAAAGCTGGTTCAAGAATCCGGAATGAAGTTCCTTAGCAGAAAGGTTAACATAGCTTGACAAATTGGTCTTCCCTTTCCCCTTGCCCATAGCAGCGAATTCGTCCTTGGCAGTATGTTTTGATAAAGCAATTGGATTGCCTGGGGCGGTATAAGCAGTGCCAGTAACAATAACATCATCATCTTTGGCTGGGCTCGGTGGGTTGACATTATCTTTAGCTGGGCTTGGCGGATTGGCAGCAGGGCTTGGCGGTTTGGCAGCAGGGCTTGGCAGATTAGCAGCTGAACTCAGCGGATCAGCAACTGGACTTGGAGGCGTGGCACGTGGACTTGATGTGTCAACATGTGTAGCCGGGTCAGCCTACGGCGGATTAGCGTCAGTAGCTGGGTCTTGCGGAGCAGAGTCATCTATGACAATATCAGGATTTTCGTCAGCATTTTCTGGGGTCTTCTCCGCATCAACATCGTCAATATGGCCGCTGGTCTTGGCTTTCTTGCTCAATCGGGCCTTGGCGCTACAACATCAAAGTAAGGATTAGTATGATAAACCGACGCAGGAAGAAACAAACCAAAGAGCAGTACACTTACCCAGCGACGGTTTTAAGGGGAGGCAGCTGAGTGGTTGATGAACCGCCAGATGGATTAGAAGACACCTGATAATTCAGATCAGACGGATTGAGTGGGTATCGGAAGAAACCCTTCAAAGGATAAAGTTTTTCGGGAGAACAAGTAACCTCCGGACGACGCTTTCGGGTTGGTGTGTCCGGTAAACCGGAAGAGGTGACTTGCTAGTCACTGTGTTGGGTTGTGCGATGCCCTTCAAGTTGCTGTGTCTGCAAAGAAAATTTTGGATCGAAATAAGCAAGAGGGTGAGAGTATTTCACTTTCCGAACTACACGGCGAAATCTTTGAACTGGCACAAGATCTGAATCGGAGGAAAGAGAGATTACCACAACATGGTCTGCACGGCTGACCTCAGCATCATCCTGATAATAGTCATTGTTAGTAAGATGTATGAAAAAGGAGCCAAGGGAGTCAAGTTCTACCTCTTGATCCGAATCTTCAACATCTTTGGGCAGATCAGCAGTTTCGCCGGTCTTCTTCTTGGTTGCTCTCTTGATAACTTTGCTCTTGGGACGAGGAGCCCTTGCCAGTTTATCTGAAGCCTTCCTTCTCCAAAAGGAAATATTGGCCTGTAAAAGTTAAACAAAGATTTGTTAGAACAAAGTTAAAGCGGAGGCGGATCAAGAAAGCATAAATTAAAATCTTTACCGCTGGTGGTTTGTTGGCGGTGTAGAAGGGGGCCATCCTGGTTTGGTTGCATGCAGTGATTGGTTCGTCACATCTTCTTCATCGATTCAGTAACTTCATCATCAGTCATTTCTTTTTCATTAAACCACTGAGGGTCCTTGGCGTCGCCGGTATACTCATGCATTAATCTGGAGCGGCGACTTAAGGGCAGGATGTGCCATTTAAGCCAACAGCGAATGAGATCAACACTAGTCAAACCGTTGGCCAAGAGAGCCCGGAGCTTGGCGAGTTGAGTTGCGTAAGTTTGCCATTCTTTCGTAGTTAATTGTCGAGGTAACGGGTGGCCATTGCTAAGCCGGTGAGGGCGGTAACCCGGCAAGGGATTTTCTCCAGCAGGGGCAGTGTTCTGACAATAAAACCAAGTTTGGTTCCAGTCTTTGGGATGACTGTGGTGTGATGCGTGTGGGAAATCAACTTCCTTCCTCTTCTGGATTGATACCCTGCCAAGTTCCATGTTAGGACCATCAGAAAACTCAGTTCGGCCGTTTAGATGGAAAAAGTCCTGGAAGACCTCAACGAATGGTTCCTCTTGAAGGTGAACTTCACAAAATACTTGAAAATTGCATATATTTGATACGGAATTTGGTCCAATATCTTGTGGATGGAGTTGAAAGCTAGCAAGGACATCCCGAATTTTTTTTGATCCGGGAGGGCTGAAGCCCCGGTCTAGGTGCTGCATAAAAACAATAACTTCTCCATCTTGAGGCTCAGGAGGGCACTCAGGGCCAGCAACTCGTCAGTGAAGGACATTTTTTGAAGCTAAAGCGCCCATTACAACATATCCATTGATCTGCGTTTCCAAAAACAGGTTTCACACAATGATGAAATTAATTTGGATCTACCATGCTTCAATAAAGAAAAATTTCTGCAACCTATAATGGCGTTAAATAGAACAGAGAAGGTTGTGCGTTCTACTGAGGACTCTTTACAAAGAAGGAAGATCTACCAGTGCTGAAAATGGATGCTGAGCAACTACCGCACGAGATCTACGCTATTGTTGGATCAAAGAAACCACGGCAGAAGTAAAAACAAAGAACTGAGATGGACGAGGAACTTTACAGATGAACTCATTAACCCTAGCATAGATCTAAAGATGCAGAAAAGGGAAAACTTACCAGTACAGATCTACTACGGAGGGATGCCGCGAAACTCTGGTTTGATTCAGGGTGATGCAGCGGCCAGGAATGAAGACGACGGTGCACTCTATGGCGGCAGCGGAGCTCGAGCGGTAGGGATTCGCGAGAGGAAGAAGAAGAGGCAAGGGGAGAGAATGAGAAGACCCGCCGGCTTTATTTATAAGGAGAAAGGGATAAGTAGTAGGCGCAAGAATCGAGGAGCCTGAAGCGGCAAGGAGGGCGCACTTGTCGCCTCGATCTTCGGGATGCCATTGATGAAGGGAATCTTTTTAATCTTTTTATACAGAGATGATGTCATGATGATCCATTACTGTATCCAAAGGATGACGTCACGACGATTTAGCAAAAGTTTACAGGAGAAGGCACCATGGCGGTTTATGAGAATATAAGGAGATGTTCACATAATTTCTTTAAGTATTGAAGATTGACATGAACAGGTTCAAATCAATCTGGGGCCTAATGTTGGGGATATAACTACTAAGCGTAAACCGGCCAGGAGGGCCCGGTTCACCCTCAACTATATTGAAGCCCACGAAGATCCAGAAGATGGTGTTTTACTAATGAATCTTAGAAGCCCGGAGCCCAAAGGCGGATTAGGGCCCATAGTGGTAAACCGCCATGTTTATGTAACTTGTATTGTAAGTTAGGAAAGAAGAGACCGAGCCGAACACTTGTGTGAGTCGGCCTCGGGACTCTGTAGACCGGCCAGGCGTCAACCTATGTATATAAAGGGATGACCCGGCGGTGGTTCAGGCATAGAAAAACAACAACTCGAGACTCAGGCAAAGCGTATTTGCTCCCTGGTCATCGAAACCCAATCAATCCCATCATAACTAGATGTAGGCTTTTACCTTCATCGAAGGGGCCGAACTAGTATAAACTCCTGTGTCCCTTGTCCGTTTTAACCCCTTCAAGCTAACCCATCGCGATGGCTCTACGACTAAGTCCTTCCATGAGGACATCTGACGTGTAAATTCCACGACAGTAAGTACTCTTTGTAAGAGCGGTTCATAATCATCTTTGAAACTGCCAGTTTAACAGCAAATTCTTAAACAGTTGCAGGTAGTCGTGTTGCTCATCTGGGCTCAGATATGCGGAAAAGATTGAAAGCAGCCTATACTTTGATAGAACAACTATATACCCGTGCTCAACAAGTCATCTGCGCAGCCTCATACAATAAACCGCCGCCAACCTTGATCAAGGATACATTGGCCAAATTATCTATGACACCTTCCTAGATAGAGGAGGTAAAGCAATCTGCTGCAAGGGCTGGCGCTCTATCACCACTAACTCGGGCCAAAGCTTGGTTAGCTGATCTTGATCCGGAAGATATTGAAAAGGGTTATCCTAGCCAACAAGAAGACGGGTCAGAATTTGATAATGAAGCCCTTCGAAAACATGACAAAGGAAATGCGCCCGCTTGCAAGCAGATTGGCCGAAGAAGTTGACTTGTCTGTCCATCTGTCCAACTATGATGCGGACAACAAACGGGTTGATGCATCGGTGAAAGAAGTGCAGAATCTTATGCCGCCAATTCGTAAGCACACTTACGCTCCGGACGTTGAACCGTCCAATCTTATAAGCAATGAAGCTGTCTTCCAAGCTTTAACCGGGATTTATTGGGCCACCATTGACTTCCAGCCACTGGGTGGGGAGGAGGAGGTTGAAACGATGTGAGGTGATCCATCAACTTCATGTCAACCTGGTGACAAATCATAATCTAGCAGCCAGCTTTATTTCCGCAGATTGCGTGCTGGGCAACAAACAATTATTCTTTTGGGCATCAAAGCACCTTGTAATAGGCTAGTGGAAATACTTTGATCTTCTGCCATCATGCACTATTACATGACATTGTGTAATCCGTCATGATTGTTGCTATGCTTGCTCATGTGCCTTAGTACTTTCATAAAATCCTGCCTTCTGCATTTGAGAAACCTACATGTGCCCTGGCGGTTTACAGCCGGACGGGTTATGATACCCAATACAGAACCAGAGTTTTTATAACCAAGGCTGTAAAGCAATAAAACATGAAATCTATCATACTTGTGATATTGAATCACATCGTCGGTTTACCAACTTGCATAGTAAGGGTGATAACCCAAATCTTGAGTGTTGATAACTCCCACCAAGTTGTACTGGTGCATAATAAACCATGCCGGGTTATGATAAACACTAGATGATCAGCCTGGCGACTTATAGTCGATGCCAGACCGGGCTAAGAAACACCGATTCATAATTGATTATGTGCTAAACAACTGATAGTTGAAAGCGATGCTGGGTTGATGTAATGACTTATAATCAGGCCGGGTCAAGAGATGCCGGTTTGACTCAAAACCTTATCAAAGGGGAGAAAACTTTGCAAAAACAAAATCAAATAAAAATTTGTAGTTGAGGCTTTTCAAGGGCTGCCATGCCCAAATTCGAGGCTTTTCATGGGCTTCCAGGCCGCTGAGTTAAACCATTTGACAAAGCCTTTTAAGATGGGCCTCCAATTAACCAATCGTCGTTTTAACTTTGACAAGTTCATGGTCTATATAAGATTGACTTGTCAAACGTTCGGCGCGTCATACCAGGATTACCTGGACAGGAGTGGCTTACTTGATGAAGGCAGGTTAACCCGGGTTTTAGGTGAATACACCAGGCTTCCAAGCCGTGGCTTGATAGCCTATGACAAGGGTCCTTTCAAACTCTTTGTTGCTTTGCACAAAGAGCCCCCAAGTAACTTTGTGAGTTGTGCTCAATGGGTGCTTATGTTTGAGCTCTGCTTTAGCAACAAAACTCTCTTTGGCCCCTTGGGTGTGAAGCTCCCAAGCTTTGTTGTGGCATGATAGCCCGTTTAATGAACAAATAGGACATCGCTGTATAAGCAAAAGTCCCCTTGTAACCAAGAATTATTGGAAGAAACGGCAGAGGCCCTGCTTGTAGCAAGGATGCCGGTTTATTTATTGATCATAATATGTACATTGTCGAAAATATATACATAGTAGGATCCTATAGCTTAGGTGTAATAAGGCCGAAGATGAGCTATATTCCACGGCCGGCGAGTCTCTTCCTCTGATTTGCGTGAGTCTTTGTGCTCTCGAACATCGATGAGGTAGTATGACCCATTGTTCAAATTCTTGCTAGCCACAAAGGGTCCTTCCCAAGGTGGAGATAACTTATGCATGTTAGTCTGATCTTGGATAAGCCGGAGCACCAAGTCGCCTTCTAGGAAAGTCCTGGTTTTAACCCGGTGGCTGTGATAACGCCGCAGGTCTTGCTGATAAACCGTCGAGCTGGCTGCTGCAATATCCCGTTGTTCATCTAACAGGTCCAAAGCATCTTGGCGTGCTCTTTCATTATCCTCTTCAACGTAAGCAGCCACTTGGGGCGAGTCATGACGTATATCACTTGGGAGGACTCCTTCTGCTCCATAGACCATGAAGAAGGGCGTGTAACCCATAGACCTATTAGGGGTGGTTTTAATACTCCATAGAACAGAAGGCAACTCCTCCATCCAACAACCCGGCGTCCACTTCAAAGGGACTATAAGCCGGGGCTTGATACCCTCTAATATTTCCTGATTAGCTCTCTCCTCTTGACCATTAGATTGGGGGTGGGCTACCGATGACACATCAAGCCGGGTGTGCTCACATTGACAAAACTCTTCCATAGCTCCCTTGGAGAGATTTGTGCCATTATCTATTATAATGCTGTGTGGAAAACCAAACCAGAAGATAACCTTTTTCATGAACTGAAACACCGTGGCCGCATCACACTTGCTTACTGGCTCTGCCTCCACCCACTTGGTGAATTTATCAACCGCCACCTGGAGGTGGGTTTTCTTATCCTTGGATCTCTTAAAAGGCCCAACCATATCCAACCCCCAAGTCGCAAACGGCCAGGTAATTGGAATCATCCTCAACTCCTGGGCCGGAACATGAGGTCGACGTGCAAACTTCTGACAGCCATCACACCGTCGGACCAGATCTTCTGCATCGGCATGAGGTGTTAACACGTAAAAACCGTGCCGGAAAGCCTTAGCCACCAAGGATTTTGAACTGGCATGATGACCACAATCTCCTTCGTGGATTTCACGCAAGATCTCGCAACCTTCTTCAGAAGAAACACAATGCTGAAACGCCCCTGAGACACTGCAGTGGTGCAACTCGCAATTGACAATAGCCATGGACTTAGAACGCCAGATTATCTGTTTGGCTAAAACTTCATCTTCTGGTAACTCGCCCCTGTTCATGTACGCCAGGTACGTCAATGTCCAATCAGGGATAGCATGAAGAACAGCCACCAGTTGAGCCTCCGGATCAGGAATCGCCAGATCCTCCCCGGTTGGCACCTTGACCGACGGATTATGCAACACATCCAGAAAAACATTACGTGACACCAGTTTACGCTGGGACCCAAGCCAGCTTAAAGCATCTGCCGCTTCATTATTGTGCCGATCAATGTGCTCGACTTGATAACCTTTGAAATGACCAGCGATAACGTCCACCTCTCGCCGATAAGCCGCCATGAGTGGGTCCTTGGTGTCCCACATACCAGATACTTGCCGAGCCACTAAATCGGAGTCACCAAAGCAACATACCCAGAGTAAGATCATCTCCTTAGCCATCCGCAGACCGTGGAGCAAAGCCTCATACTCAGCTGCATTGTTAGTACAGGGAAACATTAAGCGGAGAACATAACAAAATTTGTCACCTCAAGGGGAAGTAAGGACAACTCCAGCCCCTGAGCCTTCCAATTGTCTGGATCCATCAAAGTGAATAGTACAGTATGTGTTATCCGGTTTATCCTCCAGTGCCTGTAACCTCATCCAGTCGTTGATGAAGTCTACGAGTGCTTGGGACTTGATAGCAGTGCGAGGCATGTATTTCAATCCGTGAGGCCCAAGCTCAATAGCCCATTAGCAACTCGGCTAGTTGCCTCCTTGTTTTGAATGATGTCCCCCAATGGATCAGAACTGACCACAGTGATGGGATGGCCCTGGAAGTATTGCTTGAGCTTCCGGCTCGCCATAAACAGTCCATACACCAGCTTCTGCCAATGGGGGTATCTCTGTTTGGACTCGATAAGCACCTCACTGATATAGTAAACCGGCCGTTGAACCAGATATTCCTTACCAGCCTCCTTGCGCTCCACCACAATAGCCACACTGACAGCTCGGGCATTAAGAGCCACATATAACAACAATGGTTCTTTATCAATGGGGGCAGCAAGGACGGGCGGCTCGGCCAACTGCTTCTTCAATTCCTCAAACGCCGCATCAGCAGCATCACTCCAAATAAAATTGTCTGTTTTCTTCATCATCTGATAAAACAGGATCGCCTTCTCTCCCAACCGGCTGATAAACCGGCTTAGCGCTGCAATCCGACCTGCCAGTCTTTGAACATCATTGATACACGCCGGTTTAGCCAGGGATGTGATATCCTTGATCTTTTCCGGATTAACCTCAATGCCCTTGTTGGATACCAGAAAACCCAAGAGCTTGCCAGCCGGTACACCAAAAACACACTTAGCCGGATTGAGCATCATTTTATAAATCCTTGGGTGATCAAAAGTTTCCTGCAAATCAGCTATGAGTGTCTCTGCTTTCCTGGATTTCACCATGATATCATCCACATAAGCATGAACATTACGCCCAATCTGATTATGGAGGCAATTCTGCACACACCGTTGATAAGTTGCCTGAGCACTCTTGAGCCCAAAAGGCATGGACACATAACAGAAGGCTCCAAAAGGAGTTATAAAAGCTGTCTTCTCCTGGTCCTTAACTACAATTTTCATCTGATGGTAACCCGAATAAGCATCCAGGAAACTCAAACACTCACAACCCGCCGTAGCATCAATGATTTGATCAATACGAGGGAGGGCAAAGGGATCAGCTGGGCAAGGTTTGTTCAAATCTGTGTAATCCACACACATACGCCAAGTGCCATTTTTCTTAAGTACCAGTACCGGATTAGCCAACCACTCAGGGTGAAACACCTCCATGATAAACCCTGCTGCCAATAGCCGGGCTACCTCTTCACCAATGGCCTTGCGCCTCTCTTCATTAAAACGACGAAGAAACTGTTTGACCGGTTTGAACTTCGGATCAATATTAAGAGTGTGCTCAGTGAGTTCCCTCGGTACACCTGGCATGTCAGACGGTTTCCATGCAAAGATGTCTCGGTTCTCACGGATGAACTCGATGAGCACACTTTCCTATTTCGGATCCAAGTTGACGCTGATGCTGAACTGCTTGGATGAATCGCCAGGAACAAAATCAACCAATTTAGTCTCATTAGCCGATTTAAACTTCAACGCTGGATCATGATCTGTAGTGGGCTTCTTCAGAGAAGTCATATCTGCCAGATCAACATTATCCTTATAGAACTTCAACTCCTCCGTTGCACAAACCGACTCAGCATAAGCCGCATCACCTTCCTCGCACTCCAGAGCAATCTTCCGACTACCATGAACCATGATGGTCCCCTTATGACCCGGCATCTCTGCAGATAAACATAACGTGGCCTTGCCATGAATTTAGCATAAACCGGCCGTCCAAATAGGGCATGGCACGGACTTCTAATTTTAACCACTTCAAAGGTCATTGTCTCGGATCTTGAATCATGATCGTCTCCAAAAACCACCTCCAGAGCTATCTTACCGACCGGGTAAGCTGATTTGCCAGGTACCACACCATGAAAAACGGTGTTTGACAGTTTAAGATTCTTATCTGTTAACCCGATACGCCGGACGGTTTCATAATACAAGATATTCATACTGCTCCATCCATCCATGAGCACTTTGGTGAACTTATAACCTCCAACCTGCGGTGTGACCACCAAAGCTAGATGGCCAGGATTATCAACCCGGGGCGGATGATCCTCCCGACTCCAAACAATAGGCTGTTCAAACCAGCATAGATAACGGGGCACTGCCGGTTCAACAGAGTTTACTGCCCTTTTATGGAGCTTCTGATCGCGTTTGCATAGACTGGTGGTGAAGACATGATACTGTCCACCGTTTAACTACTTCGGGTTGCTCTGGTAACCCGATTGCTGCTGATTCCCCTGATTACTCTGCTGATTGTGACCACCTTGGTTGTTCTGGTTGCCCTAATTATTCTGAAATCCTGAGTTTGAACTTCCACCGCCGTAACCCGGCCTGTGAGACCCTGGACCTGAACCGCCAGTCGGACCCTAATCATACCGGAAGAGATCAGAGTTTTTGAATTCCTTCATAATGAAGCAAGCCTTCCAGAGGTGCATGGCTGGAACCTCCTATGTCCCGTGCTTTGGGCAGGGCTGGTTTAACAGGCGCTCCAAATTCATGCCTCCACCGTGCTGGGGCGGTTTACCCTTACGACGCCACGCATTGCCCTGCGCATTGGTGTTAGCCAAAAAATCCGAATTGTCCGTGAGGGTGTCCTGGACTAGGGGGTGTTCGGACAGCCGGACTATCATCGTCCACCGGACTCCAAGACTACGAAGATACAAGATTGAAGACTCCATCCCGTGTCCGGATGGGACTTTCCTTGGCGTGGAAGGCAAGCTTGGCAATACGGATATGTAGATCTCCTACCATTGTAACCGACTCTGTGTAACCCTAGCCCTCTCCGGTGTCTATATAAACCAGAGGGCTTTAGTCCGTAGGACATAACCTCCATTACAACAATCATACCATAGGCTAGCTTCTAGGGTTTAGCCTCCTTGATCTCGTGGTAGATCCACTCTTGTAACACACATCATCAATATTAATCAAGCAGGACGTAGGGTTTTACTTCCATCAAGAGGGCCCGAACCAGGGTAAAACATCGTGTCCCTTGTCTCCTGTTACCATCCGCCTAGACGCACAGTTCTGGACCCCCTACCCGAGATCCGCCAGTTTTGACACCGACATTGGTGCTTTCATTGAGAGTTCCTCTGTGTCGTCACCGATAGGCTCGATGGCTTCTTCAATCAGCAACGCCGTCCAGGGTGAGACTTTTCTCCCCGGACATATCTTCATATTTGGCGGCTTCGCACTGTGGGCCAACTCACTTGGCCATCTGGAGCAGATCAAAAGCTACGCCCCTGGCCATCAGGTCAGGTTCGGAAGCCTAAATTTCACGACCGACATCCGCGGGGACTTGATCTTCGACGGACTCGAGCCACAGCCGAGCGTGCCGCGCTGTCATGATGGGCATGATTTAGCTCTGCCGCCGGACAGTACCTTGGTGGCTGCACACGAATCCGCTCCGGCCTTCAGTCCGGAGCCGATCGCCCAGATCGAGGATCGGTGGCTGGACACCGCCTCGGGGGCTGCAACTTCCGCGGCGAAGGAGCCAAACTCTGACCTTGTCCCCCATAAAGCTCGTGACTCCGAGGTGCCGGACTCCCTGCCGGACTCCGAACCTCCGGTGCCTCTGCCAATCGAATCCGATTGGGCGCCGATCATGGAGTTCACCGCGGCGGACATCTTTCAGCACTCGCCTTTTGGCGAGATCCTAAATTCGCTAAAGCATCTCTCGCTATCCGGAGAGACCTGGCCGGACTATGGCCAGGATGGTTGGGATACGGACGACAAAGAAATTCAGAGCCCACCCACCACCCACTTTGTAGCCACTGTCGATGATCTAACCGACATGCTAGACTACGACTCCGAAGACATCGACGGTATGGACGACGATGCCGGAGACGAACAGGAACCAGCGCCTACAGGGCACTGGAAGACCACCTCGTCATATGACATATACATGGTGGACACCCCAAAAGATGGGGACGGCGAAGAAGCAGCGGAGGCAGATTCCTTAAAGAAACAGCCCAAGCGCCGGCGTCAGCGGCGCCGCTCTAAATCCCGCCACAGCAAGAATGGAGATTCTGGCACAGGAGATAATAACACTCCAGACAGTGCCGAAGAAAATCCCCTCCAGCAAGATTCAGCGCAGGAGGATGCAGAAGCAAGCCCTCGCGAGAGTAGCAGACGAAGAGGTCGAGAATGATAATTACATGCCTCCCTCCAGAGATGAAGCAAGCCTCGGCGACAACGAATTCATCGTGCCTGAGGATCCCGTCGAACAAGAGCGTTTCAAACGCAGGCTAATGGCCACGGCAAATAGCCTAAAGAAAAAGCAGCAGCAGCTTCAAGCTGATCAAGACCTGCTGGCCGATCGATGGACCGAGGTCCTCGCGGTCGAAGAGTATGAACTCGAACGCCCCTCCAAGAGCTACCCAAAACGCAAGTTGCTCCCTCGATTAGAGGAAGAAGCATACATACCTTCATCACCAGCGCACAATACGGCCGACCGACCACCCCGTGGTCGCGACAGAGAGGCATCCAGGCCCTCCACCAAGACCGTACCCTGGCATCGCTCCAAGAGTACGAAGCCAAGAGGGAACGCGCCGGACTTGCGAGATATATTGGAGGACAAAGCAAGGCAATCCAGATCCATCTACGGATCACGTGGGCGCCCCACGACCCACGATGAATACCGTCGCGCCGGATACAATAACTCTGGCCGGGCTGAACATAGCAGACAACGCTCACTCGAGCTACGTCGTGATATTGCTCAATACAGAGGCGTCGCACACCCGCTATGCTTCACTGATGAAGTAATGGATCATCAAATCCCTGAAGGGTTTAAACCCGTAAACATTGAATCCTACGATGGCACAAAAGACCCCGCGGTTTGGATTGAAGATTATCTCCTTCACATCCATATGGCCCGCGGCGATGATCTCCACGCCATCAAATATGTGTGACCACCAGACGCCGGTGACCTAAGCCACATAATTCAGCAGCCAGACGAATCGGCCAGACAGTTCTGGACACGGTTCTTGACAAAGAAAAACCAAATCATCGACTGTCCGGATGCAGAGGCCCTCGCAGCCTTCAAACATAACATCCGCGACGAGTGGCTAGCCCGGCACCTAGGACAGGAAAAGCCGAAATCCATGGCAGCCCTCACATCATTAATGATCCGCTTTTGTGCGGGAGAGGATAGCTGGCTAGCTCGCAGCAACAACCTCAGTAAAAATTCTGGCAGTCTGGATACTAAGGACCACAATGGCAGGTCGCATCGAAGTAAAAATAAACGCCATATTAACGGCGACGACAAGGAGGATACGGCGGTCAACGCCGGATTCCAAGGCTCCAAACCCGGTCAGCGAAAGAAGCCATTCAAAAGAACCACTCCGGGTCCGTCCAATTTGGACCGAATCCTCGACCGCTTATGCTAGATACATGGCACCCCCGAAAAGCCAGCTAACCACACCAACAGAGACTATTGGGTATTCAAGCAGGTAGGCAAGTTAATTGCCAAAAACAATGACAAGGGGCTGCATAGCGATGACGAGGAAGAAACCCGGCCGCCGAACAGTAGAGGACAGAAGGGCTTCCCCCCACAAGTGCGGACGGTGAACATGATATACGCAACCCATATACCCAAGAGGGAGCAGAAGCGTGCACTAAGGGACGTATATGCGATGGAGCCAGTCGCCCCTAAGTTCAATCCATGGTCCTCTTGCCCAATCACTTTTGATCAAAGAGACCATCCGACCAGTATCCGCCATGGCGGATTCGCCGCATTGGTTTTAGACCCACTCGTCGATGGATTTCACCTCACGAGAGTCCTGATGGACGACGGCAATAGCCTGAACCTGCTTTATCAGGATACAGTGCGCAAGATGGGCATAGACCCCTGAAGGATTAAACCTACAAAGACGACCTTTAAAGGCGTCATACCAGGTGTTGAAGCCAATTGTATAGGCTCAATCACACTGGAAGTGGTCTTCGGATCCCCGGACAATTTCCGGAGCGAGGAGTTAATCTTCGACATAGTCCCGTTCCGCAGCGGCTATCACGCTCTGCTCGGACGAACCGCGTTTGCAATGTTCAACGCGGTGCCGCATTATGCATACCTCAAGCTCAAGATGCCAGGCCCTCGTGGAGTCATCACGGTCAACGGAAATATGGAACGCTCCCTCCGAACGGAGGAACATACAGCGGCTCTCGCGACAGAAGTACAGAGCAGCCTTTTAAGGCAATTTTCGAGTCCGGCCGTTAAACGGCCGGATACGGCCAAACGCGCCCGGAGCAACATCAACCAAGACCACCTGGCACGATCCGAGCACGCGTAGCAATGCGGCCCCGACCCTAGCCCTCGCATGATTGCAAAACCAACCCTCCGCATACATCATTATGCTCTGGAGATACCATGGGCCTGGGGGAGGGGCACGACCACAATAGCCCCAGAGTGCAGCTCGACCACACCAGGGGCTCACAAGTGTGTCACCTTTTTTTATTGTATTTTCCTTTTTTTGTATACACAGGACTCCGTTCACCAGAGGTTCTGTCTAGCGGCGAACCCGCTGAACTCATGATGCAACAGCCAGGGAGGGAAGAAGGCTGCGACGAACACTCAGGTGGTCTCCATTACGAGCATTAAATTCGATTATATACACTAGTCTGCAGCCCACCCCTGGAGGGGGACATGTTTATTTAGTACAATCCCTTGCTTACCGCACTATTTGTATCCTTTCGCACAAATAGCAGAACTCCTTGAATAAATAATGTAGCATCTTTTGCCTGTTATTGCATTACCTTACACATACGTTCATTAATGACATCTTGCACCCGTATATTTTGGTACGGCCGAATACACCAGGGGCTTACATTCCCCGCATTATGGTGTGATAAGTCCGAACACTTTCACAAGTGCGGCACCCCAAACATATAGCATTATATGAATCGGCTCCGAATCATGTCTTGGGTCAATAGTTGGGTTTGCCCGGCTCCCACGTTTTGGTGCCTTATGTTCCGTTCTGTCGGCTAAGGTGGCACTGGGAGAACCACTGCGATTGCGTCCTGGTTGAGCTGGGCGAGCGCCTCAGTGGAGAAAGCTAAAACTGACTGGCATGATAAGGCGAGAGACCGGTCGCTGTTCGAGAGGTCTTTTCGGGTCCTTAAGGACTTATGCCGCTTCGAGCGAAGTACCGGATAATGTCCGACGAAGGCGTGGATAGCGCCCCGAATTCGGTCTTCCGAATACTGGGGGCTTCGCCGAAATTTAAAATTATAGAATTCTATGGCTAAGTGAGAGTGTTCAAGCATTATAAGTCCGGTTGCCTTGATCGTTGTGTTGAGTGCCTCCCTCGATGGACCCAAAAATGGGAACAAGAGTGCTCAAGTTTATCCCGAACACCCCAGCACTCGCGGCTTGGGGGCTGAAGCCAACGACTTGCCATCTCTCAGATCTTATAAACGGCCGCACAGAAGGTAATATTTTAAATTAAACGAGTGTTGCTTAGCGCATATGAACAAAGTTTTCAGCGCACAGGATAATACATAGCGAGTTTACTCAAAAATTACATCTCTGGGGCACTCATCTGCAATATTGCGGGCACCCTTCAGGACAGTCTTATAGTACATTTTGAGCGTACGATACTCCTTGCCCGCTGGCGGTGGGTCAGTAAGAAGCTTCTCCGCATCTAGCCTGCCCCAGTGCACCTTTGTGCGGGCAAGGGCCCGACGAGCACCTTCAATACAGGCGGAGCGCTTGATGACCTCCACCTAGGGGCACGCATCCACCAGCCGCCGCACGAGGCCGAAATAGCTCCCAGGCATGGCCTGTCCAGGCCACAGCCGGACTATGAGGCCCTTCATAGCCTCCTTAGCCGCCTTGTGGAGCTCGACCAGCTGTTTCAGCTGGTCGCTAGGGGGCACCGGATGGCCGGCCTCAGCATACTGAGACCAGAAGACCTTCTCCGTCGAGCTCCCCTCCTGGCCACGGTAGAATGCGGCGGCATCAGATACACTACGCGACAGATCTGCAAACGCCCCTCGAGAGCTCCGAATGCGGGTAAGTGTCAGGTAGTTTACATTAACATGCTTGCTTTGCATGAAAAATGCCTTACCCGCCGCTATCTTCTTCACATCTTCATCCTCCTGAAGGGCCTTATGGGCCTCGGCCTTGGCGGACTTGGCACTTTCGAGAGCCAAGGCGAGCTCGGACTCTCGAGTCTTTGAGTCGCGCTCCAAACTCTCATACTTCTCCATGAGAGTCTGAAGCTCTTGCCGCACTTCCGCCACCCGCGCCTCCTGCTTTTCTCGCTCTGCCCGTTCCACGGCCGCATTACGTTCAGCCGCGGACACAGCATCCTTTAGGGTTGCCACCTCATTAGTGGCCCCTGCAGTACCCACGTTATCCTTTTCATTTTTATTGCAACCTAAATCCTTTTCTGTGAGGTAAATCTTTAAAGTGGTGTTACTCACCTTCTTTGTCCTCGAGCTGCTTCTTGGCATGGCCGAGCTCTTGCTCGGAGCGCTCGAGATCCTGCTTCAATGCACCGACCTCTGCAGTCAGTGCGGCAGAGGTCAGCAGCGCAGCCTGCAAACCCACATTGACATATTTTTTTAAGCAACCCTCCGTATATCTTTTTAGATCCTCAGTCCGGCTTTTCTTTCCGAACGCCAAACTGAGCATCAGGGGCTACTGTCTATGCGGTATTACATTACATAATTTTAACTTCTTCCCTCAAAGCCTGTTAGAAGGCTGCTGCAGGCTTCGGTCAGCCCGCTCTTGGCGAGCTGAACCTTCTGAATCACCGCACTCATAATAGTGCGGTGTTCTTCCTCGATGGAAGCACCTTTGAGCGCCTCCAACAAGTTGTCCGGCGCCTCCGGTTGGACAGGGGCCGCCGGTGTCACGGTCTTGCCCTTCTTGTGAAGGGGCCACCTGCCGGACTCTGGAACCACTACGGGTTCCGGCGTAGAGTCCAGCGCAAAGTCTGGGAGGCTGCCTTGCGACTCCTCCGGAGCCTCCTCCTGATGGGTCCCTTCCCGGGATCCCACCTCGGCGTTTTCAGCGGCGCGAGGGGTGGAAGCAGTCGGAACTGATTCCATGTCCGACGCAGCCAGCGACCCGCTCGACGAAGCAGGGAGATCATCGTCGGCCGGACTACAGACAGTATGCGGCGTTAGAAGGACACTATGTGACAAAAAGAAATTTGATGATCATTCAGGGTTCCGGATACTTACGATCTCGCCTGAGGCCTGGCCCTCGAGGGCCACTCTTCATCGCCAACATTGGTGTTGGCGTAACTGTCCGGAGGAATAGTTCTTCCCCTCTTGGACCCTTCGGCCTCCCCTGTTGGGGAGGCCTTCCTCTTTCTCTCTCCCTCTTTTGGGAGAGGGTCTTCTTCCTCCTCCTCATCCTCGGGAGAGGAATCCGCCTCGGAGTCGTCGGACACCTGAAAACGGGAACTCTTTCGAGTACCCGTGGCCACCTTCTTGGCCTTCTTCTCCGGCACCACGTGCGGTGCCGGAACCAACAGCCCCGCCAGACGGGCGTCCACTGGGTCTTCTGGCATGGAAGCCAGGCAGACGAGCTGCTCGGCCTTCTTCATCCATTCCTGTCAAAGGAGAAGGGAGATTAAAACCCCGCTTAGGGTCAAATTATTAACAACAAGTGTCCCGTAAGGGGGTAGAATCACTTACCTCGTCAGCTGGACGCTGCGAGTGGAATCCGCGATCTTCCGTCACGGACGTGGGGGCTTCGACGCCCTTAAACAGCACCCTCCAGGCGCCTTCGTACGTTGTGTCGAAGAGCCCGCTCAGCGCCTGGTGCTGTTCCGGATCGAACTCCCACAGATTGAATGCCCGTTCTTGGCATGGGAGAATCCGGCGGACGATCATGACTGGGACCACGTTAACCAGCCTGAGCTTCTTGTTCACCAACTTCTGGATATAGGCTTGGAGTCCCGTCAGCTCCTTCGAATTGCCCCACAGCAAGCCCTTCTCTTTCCAGGAGGTGAGTTGCGTGGGGATACCAGATCTGAACTCGGGGGCCGTCGCCCACGTAGGGTCGCGCGGCTCGGTGATGTAGAACCACCCCGATTGCCACCCCTTGACGGATTCCACGAAGGCCCCTTCGAACGAAAGGACGTTGGGCATCTTGCCCAACATGGTGCCTCCGCACTCCGCTTGAGTGCCCTTCACTACCTTTGGCTTGACATTGAAGGTCTTGAGCCACAAGCCGAAGTGGGACTGGATGCAGAGGAAGGCCTCGCACACGACGATAAACGCCGAGATGTTGAGGATGAAGTTCGGCGCCAGATCATGGAAATCCAGGCCGTAGTAGAACATGAGCCCCCGGACGAAGGGGTGAAGTGGAAAGCCCAGTCCGCGGAGGAAGTGGGGGAGGAAAACGACCCTCTCATGGGGCCCGGGGGTGGGGATGAGCTGCCCCTCGTCGGGCAGCCGGTGCGCGACGTCGCCGGAAAGGTATCCGGCGCTGCGCAGCTTTGTGATGTGCTCCTCCTTAACGGTGGAGGCCAACCATTTACCTCCCGCTCCGGACATGGTCGGAGAAGGTCAGGGCGAGATGTGCGAACTCGGGCGCTGGAGCTCGAGTGCGCGGAGATGGATAAGCAAAGGAGGAAGAAGGCGTAGGTGAGAAGGTGAATCCTTATCCCTTATATATAGGCGGACGAAGACTATGTGTCCCCCCTAGCCTGGTAAAACTCTCTTATCTCCCAAGCGCCACCATCAATGGCGCGGTTGGGTTACCCACGTCCGTATTGATGAGAATCTCAGAATAAGGGGAACACGATCTCTGCTTCGACAAGACGTGCCAAGGAAACCACTTCGCTAAACGCGCTGAGGTGTTATAATAAAAAACGATTCAAGTAAAGGCTTGGGAGTGGTGTGACGTCATGCCACAAAAAAGTCAGCAGATTGAACTTGTGTATATATTATTCTCTCTACGGTGGAATGTGGAATTTATTTTGCAGAGCCGGACACTATCCTGGTGTTCACAATCTTCTCTGGATTATTCAAAGGAGGAACCCGCCTTGCAATGCCGAACATTATGCGCCCCGGACTCATTGTCATTGAAGCCAGGTTCAGGGGCTACTGAGGGAGTCCTGGACTAGGGGGTGTCCGGACAGCCGGACTATCATCGTCCGCCGGACTCCAAGACTACGAAGATACAAGATTGAAGACTCCGTCCCGTGTCCGGATGGGACTTTCCTTGGCGTGGAAGGCAAGCTTGGCAATACGGATATGTAGATCTCCTACCATTGTAACCGACTCTGTGTAACCCTAGCCCTCTCTGGTGTCTATATAAATCAGAGGGCTTTAGTCCGTAGGACATAACCTCCATTACAACAATCATACCATAGGCTAGCTTCTAGGGTTTAGCCTCCTTGATCTCGTGGTAGATCCACTCTTGTAACACACATCATCAATATTAATCAAGCAGGACGTAGGATTTTACCTCCATCAAGAGGGCTCGAACCTGGGTAAAACATCGTGTCCCTTGTCTCCTATTACCATCCGCCTAGACACACAGTTTGGGACCCCCTACCCGAGATCCACCGGTTTTGACACTGACAGTCCGCTTTATGCTTACCGTTGTTCCCATGGCCCGCCTGGTTATGTTGCTGTCCCTTTGTACCATCGTTCTTCTTTCCCTTCTCCGACTTCTCTTCGTCAGAATCGGGATCTTTGGTATTATCAGAATCAGCATACTTAACCAAGGTTGCCATAAGTGTTCCCATGTCATTGCAGTGGCGTTTGAGCCGTCCCAATTTCATCTTCAGCGACTTAAACCGGCAATTACCCTCTAATGTTAAGATTGTCGAATCAACCCTGATACGGTCCGATGAATGCAGAATTTCTGAAACCCGGCAGACCCAATGAGTGGTTGATTCGTTTTCCGCTTGGACACAAGCGGCCAGATCCACAATTGACATAGGTTGCTTGCATGTATCTTTGAAGTTTGCTATAAACCGGGCTTTCAACTCCTCCCATGAACCGATGGAGTTAGCGGGCAGGCTTTTTAACCAAGTGCAAGCTGTTCCTTCCAACATCATGGTGAAGTACTTTGCACACGTCGCTTCATCCACATCCAGCATCTCCATTGCCATCTCATAACTTTCAATCCACGCCTCAGGGGGTTGATCGGCGGTATAATTAGGCACTTTATGCGGACCCTTGAAATCCTTGGGTAGCCGCACATTGCGCAGAGATGGGGTGAGGCACGGCACCCCCCAAGAGCTAAAAGCCAATCCACATTCAACTGATGGTGCTGGTTGAACCGGAGCGGGTTGATTCGCATACTGTGCTGCTAACTGTGCTGCTAACTCTGCCTCCCGTCGTGCTCTGCCGTTATTCACCACATCCTGAGCATTCATACCACCGCACGCCGGATTAGGCCCTTGAGGGGCATCACGATGCCGCGCATTGCTTGACACAGCCGGTTCGTCCATGTGTCTGCTGTAACTCTTGCTCGGACGGTGGGTTGAATGTATTATATCTCGGCTGTAGGAATAAGCCTGTTGCTGCACAACAGCGGTTTGAAGAAGATCCCTGGCCCATCGCGTCTCAACCACCGCCAGCGAGTCACCCTCCATCGGAATAGCTGCCAAACGCGACGCTGCAGCAATCATGTTATCCAAAAGGCTAGAGAAGTGGCCTGGCGGCGTTCGTACGTATTGCGGCGGGTTGTCTGTCTATCGAGGCGGGTCCATCACCCGTGGCTGACCTGGAGCTCCAGTCCCGGGTGCCTCGGTCCAGTTTACTGCATCTGGATTAGTTGGCCCGGCTCCCGGCGTATTGAAGAGATTCATTCCTTCGTAAACCGGTGGCAGACGAGACCGGTACTTCCTTCGCAATACTTCATTTGACGCGTTCTGATCCAACATAAGCCGGTAATTCTGCGCCTGGATCTGCTGTGACTGAGCATCTAAGGCGGCCGTTCTTCAGTCATCCTGGCTTCCTCAGCCACCAAGTCCTCCTTGGCCTGAGTTATCTGGTCCCTTTGCTTTGTAACCTCTGCATTATGCTTATCCTGGGTCTCCGGGGTGACTGTCGTGGTCAACAATGTCGTCAACGCATCCAACAAACCGGAAAGAACTTGAGCCGGACGGCGCGCAGGGCCTCCTGCCCCGGCTGCCGATTCGGAAATCATTGCTGCTATAGATGAAGACTGCAAAGTGGGCTGTGTACCGGCCATGAAGATTGCAACCCGGTTCGGCGGTTCAAAGGGGTCCGGAATACTGTCGCCATCGGAACAACCCCCAATCCGGCTATCTTGCAATTGGTACTGCGACTCAGTTTCGCCAGTACATGATTCGCCATCTGAGTAGATGGCCGTCTCACCGTCGGACACCGGTTCAGATCCGGCACCATCGATGAATCCTATGAACGCACGCTTCATGGCAGGCTGAACCTGGGCAGGGCTCCCATGCTGAGCCATCTTGACAAGGTCGGTGAAGATGTCCGGCTCAGGGCCCTGTTCGCCGATCTTGCCGACAAAAACATGAATTCCGCCAAAGGGGACCCGGTACCCGTACTCAATTGAGCCGGCCTCAGGGCCCCATCCTCCGTCGTCGATGTAGAGCTTGCCGCGACGACTCTTGGTCATCCGGCCAACCGCGTATCCCTTAGTCCTTCAAAGTTTCCCTTTAAGAACTCGAAACCATCGTGCGATTGCCCCATGGTGGGCGCCAACTGTCGTGGAATTAACACGTCAGATGTCCTAGCTGAAGGACTTAGTGGTGGAGCCATCGCAACAAGATTAGGTAAAAGGGGTTAAACCGGAACAAAGGACACGGGAAGTTTATACTGGTTCGGCGCCTTGTGGTGAACGTAAAATCCTACGATCCATTTGTTGTGGGATTGATTGATCTCGATGAGCAAGGAGCGAATCCGCTTTACCTGTCTCTCGAGCTGTTGTCTCTTGTCCCTGAACCGCCGTCGGGTCGTCCCTTTATATACATAGGTTGACGCCCGGCTGGTCTACAGAATCCCGAGGCCGGCTCATACAAGTGTCCGGCTCAGTTTCTTTCTTTCCCCAACTTACAATACAAGTTATACATCTATGGAGGTTTACTACTATGGGCCCAAATCCGCCATTAGGCTCTGGGCCTCTAGGCTTCCATAGTTAAAGCGCCATATCCTTCATCTTCATGGGCTCTTATGCAGGACTCCTTGTGAGTGTAATCTGGCCCCTCCTGGGCGGTTTACAATTAGTAGTTATATCCCCAACAGGTGGTCTCCGCCACAACGGCGCTTCGGACGTGATGTCCGAAGACGCCGAGACACACTCCTTCGCCGAAGACGACGAGGAGGAGAAGGAGGAGACCCGTTCCCCTCCCACTAGGGAGAAGAAGAAGAGGATGGCCTCCACACATGGGGAGGCCGAGGCCCCCCAAGAAAGGGAAAATCTCCCTTCCGGACTACTCTGCAGCAGCCACCAACAACAGCGGGGAGTGGGGGCCCATGGTCAAGCCCCTTGCCAAATTGTAAGTATCCGGACGTGGTAATATTTCTAGTTTTTCCACTTTATAGTTTTTTAATGCGTTAGACCATGTATCTGCAGTCCGACCCAATCCGACATCGAGCTCTCCTCCTCTTCGAAGGGGTCGTTGGATCCGTCGGTGATGAACAACGATTCCCTTCAAACGACCACCTGCCATAAGGCCGCGGACAACATCGAGGTGTTGTCCCAAAGGATATCGGGCGAAGGGGATGTCGTTCCGGTGACGCCAGAGGAAAGAAGTCTAGTTGCCGGGCACATGGGGGGCAAGACCCCTACAGACTCCATCAATGAGGGCCGAGTCCAGTTCGGCCCTCAGCCGGATATAGCTCCGGAGATCCAAGAGGCTCCAGATTCGTGCAGGCAGCCTCTCCTGAACAAGGAGGGCAAGCCGCCTCCGCCGGTGACCTCTATCCATCCAGAGGCACCGGACAGATTGCAGGAAGCGCTACAAGGTGCTTCCATTATGGAAGAATACCGTACTCTTATGAGTACGGTGATTGAGAAAGTCCAATCCGCTAAAAGCGGATTAACCGAAACCTACATTAGCCTTTTAACAGGCTTTGAGGTGAGTAATATAGTTGTAAAAGAATATCACCTTGTAGACAGTGCCCCTGATGATTCATTCAGTGTTTGGAAAGAAGAACCAAACAGAGGATCAAAATGTTTTTCGCAAGAGTCTAACATAAAATGTCTGTGTGAATAAGCAGGCGTCGCTGCTAGCCGCTGCCGCTCATACTGCGGAGGTCTTCGGCTTGACACAGAATCTGGAGCGGGCCGAGGAAGAACTCGGCCTCGTGAAGAAGCAACTGGAGGACAGCCAAGGTATGTACTAAATTGTGCTTTATATTTAGGAAAGATGAAAAGTTTGTACGAACTGAAGTGTCATGAACTTTATTAGGGGCCACGACCGAAGTAGCGGCCCTCAAGAAGGTGTTGGTCGAGGCAAAGGACAAAGCGACTAAGGAACGCGCCGTGCGCAAGAAGCAGGAGGCCAGGGTTAACGAGGTCCAGCAAGAGCTCCAAGATGCCGTCAAAAAGTACGAGTCCTTGGAGCGTGATTTGAAGACTCAAGAGTCCAAACATGCCAAGGCCCGCCGGAGCGCGCAAGATTCCCAGGCCGAAGCCCATTGCGCCCTCAGGGAAATCCAGGCAGCCCAGCATATCGCGGCGGGTAAGGCTTTTATTATGCAAAAGCAAGTGTACGAAAGAAACGTTCCTTTTACTTGCCCGGATTTGGATTTTTCCAGGAGCATTTGCGGATCTGCCGCGCAGTATATCAGATGTTGTAGAGTTCTTTCGAGCCAAAGAAGGGAGCTCTACGGAGAAGCTGTTCTGGTCCCAATACCATGGATCAGAACATCCGTCGCTCCTTAGCGACCAGCTAAAGCGGTTGGTCGAGCTGCACAAGGCGGCCGAACTGGCCATGAAGGACATAATAGTCCGGCTATGGCCTGCCGAGCCCGTGCCTAGTAGCTACTTTGGACTCATGAAGCGGCTGGTCGCTGCCTTCCCTCGGCTTGATGCTATCAAGCGGTCGGTCTGCATTGAAGGTGCGCGGATGGTTTTTGTCCGCGCCAAAACACACTGGGCGAAGATGGATGCCACAAAGTTGATGACTGAGGGTCCGCCAGAGGGCAAGGAGCATCGCAGGCCCGAGATGTACTATGACAGTATCATGAATGGATCCCGCCTTGTGGCGGAGCAATGTTCTAAGGATATCATTTTCCCTTGAAAGCATTATTTTATCCTGTCCTGTAATATTGAACAAGGTCTTTGTGTAATGTAATGCTTGTTATTTAAAATTTTACCTCCTGTGCGGCCGTTTATAAAATCTGAGAGTTGGCCAGTCGTCAGCTTCTGCCCCCACGTAGCTAGTACAGGGGTGTTTGGGATAAATCTAAACACTCTTTATCCAAATGTTTGGTCCTTTAAGGAGGTGTTTAGCACAACGAACAAGGCAATCGGACTATACGGCTTTATCACCCTCACTTAGCCATAGGAGTTCTATAATTTTATATTTCGGCGTTGCCCTTGATGTTTGGAAGGCCGAAGTTGGGGTGCTATACATGCCTAATCTGATGAAAACCAATTCCTTGCATAAAGCGGAGAAAATCTCTAACGATTTGAAGACCTCTCGAACAGCTGACCAACTCTCGCCGCATCATGGCAGTCAGCTTTTGGCTTTGTACTGAGGTGCTCATCCGGAAGAACCGGGACACAATCGCAGTAGTTCTCCCTTTACTACCCTAGCCGATATAGCGGAACGTAGGGTAGCAAGCACAGGAGCCGGGCAACCTAACTATTGATGAAAGACATGATTCGGAGTCGATGCATATAATGCTATAAGTTCGGGGTGCCGAACTATACTGTAAAAGTGTTCGGACTTTCTTGCCGTGTTATGGGGTACAATGAAGCCCCTGGCGAATTAAAGCGTACCAGAATGTACTGGTGCAATTGAAAATAAATGGACAAGAGAAAATTTAAGCAATGGGCAAACGCTGTAGATTATTTTTCATTGTAAGGTGATTGATACGTCAAGGCGTATTTGTACAAGGCAGCGCAATGAGAAAATAAGGCTATTTAACATGCCACGGCCAAGAGCGAGCTGCGTGTGGGTATTAAAAACAGGTATGACGATTGTTAGCAAAGACCACCTGGGTATTCCCTTGTACGTCCGAGCCCCTAGCTTTCTTAGCATATCCATCCCGCTACGGGTCCGATGAGCAGGTTTATCAGAAAAGGCCTTGAGAGGTGAAATAACCTGAAAGGGAGAGAAGAAGTGAGGGTATGTGGATCAGGAGTGGTTGAGCCGCATCGTGAGCCATAGTCTAACTGTGTCTCCGTCCATGCCCAAGGTATTTTAAGTGCGTATTTGTGCACGCGCGACACGAATTTTGCCGCTTTATTGGGGCCGGGGCAAAGGCCATATTGCTAGCTGAGCTCTGGACGAGCCGGATGGTCCTGTTGCAGATTAGTGTGGATCCGCTTAACGGTGTCCGGGGGCTTTACTGCTGAATTGTGGTTTTGCCTAAGGAGGTTGTTCTGTACTTCTGCTACAAGGGCCGCGGTGTGCTCCTCGGTGTGGAGGGAGCGCTCCATATTCCCATTGACTGTTATAACACCGCGAGGTCCGGGCATCTTGAGCTTGAAGTAGGCGTAGTGCGGCACCACATTGAAACGGGAAAATGCAGTTCATCCGAGGAGTGCATGATAACCACTACAAAAGGAGACGATGTCGAAGAGTAGCTCTTCGCTTCGGAAATTATCCGGGGATCCGAAGACCACTTCCAGTGTGATTGAGCTGGTGCAGCGTGCCTGTACACCTGGTATGACACATTTAAAGGTGGTTTTGGTGGGTTTGATCCTTGAGGGATCAATACCCATTTTGCACGTTGTATCTTGATAAAGCAGGTTCAGGTTGCTGCCACTGTCCATTAGGACGCGTGTGAGGTGAAATCCGTCAATAATAGGGTCAAGCACCAGTGCGGCTGAACCGCCATGGCGGATACTGGTCGGATGATCCCTTTGATCAAAGGTTATCGAATAAGAGGACCATGGGTTGTATTTTGGGGCGACTGGCTCCATCGCGTAGACGTCCCTTAGTGCGCGCTTCCGCTCCCTTTTGGGGATATGGGTAGCATATATCATATTCACCATTTTTACTTGGGGAGGAAACTTCTTCTGACCCCCAGTGTTCGGTGGCCGGGGTTCCTCGTCATCATCACTTGGCGGTCCCTTTTCCTTGTTTTCAACATTTAACTTGCCGGCCTGTTTAAAGACCCAACATTCTCTGTTGGTGTGATTGGTTGTTTTCTCGGGGCTGCCGTGGATTTGACATGGACGATCAAGTATGCGGTCCAGATTGGACGGGCCCGGATTGTTTCGTTTAAATGACTTTTTCTGCTGACCGGACTTGGATCCACTGAATCTGGCATTGACGGTCTTGTCTTCGGCATTATCGCCATTATTTCGATGCTTTTTCTGTTGCGTCGGGGCTTGCCGTTGCTATCTCTGGCTTCGGAAGTGCCGGGTTTACTTGAGGTGTTGTTGCTACGAGCTAGCCAGCTATCCTCGCCCACACAAAATTGAGTCATGAGCATCGTGAGGGCTTCCATGGACTTTGGCTTCTCTTGGCTGATGTGTCGGAAGAGCCACTTGTCGCGGATGTTATGCTTAAAGGCCGCTAGGGCTTTAGCATCCGGACAGTTGATGATTTGGTTCTTTTTAGTTAAGAACCGAGTCCAGAATTTCCTGGCTGACTCTCCGGGCTGTTGGATTATATGACTTAGGTCATTGGCATCCGGAGGTCAGACATAAGTGCCCTGGAAGTTGTCGAGGAATGCACCTTCCAGGTTCTCCCAACTGCCAATACTGTTTTCGGGTAGCCTGTTCAACCAGTGCCAGGCTGGTCCCTTGAGTTTTAGCGGGAGATATTTGATGGCATGGAGGTCATCGCCACGGGCCATATGTATATGAAGAAGGAAGTCCTCGATCCATACCGCGGGATCTGTTGTTCCATCGTATGATTCAATATTTACGGGTTTAAACCCTATTGGGAATGCATGTTCCATTACTTCATCGGTGAAGCAGAGGGGGTGTGTGTAACACCCCAAAAATTTAACCAGGTTTTAGATATTAAAATTTTGCCAAGAGTTTAAAATTTTTGCCTGCAAGAATATCTCTGTTGATTTCAAAACTTTTCTTTTAATATTAAGGAGCTTTTCCCAAGTGGATCCTTCCAAAACATATTGGACTTATATGCCGTCTCATTAAAAACATCTCTCAATCAGGAGATTTATTTATAAAATTATTTCACCCTGAGCTTTATTCATTAAATGACTTGTTTTGAGTTTTGGAGCTCTTTTTGTACTACAACCATTTGATATATTTATCTAAAAATCCAACCAAAATTTGGAGATGTCATATGATGTCTCTAAATCACTTCTGAGCAATAATATATTTAATTCATTGCATATGTTGAGTGCTACACCTGTTTTCCTTCTCTGGTGCAGTGGATAGTTTTGCACTACAACCCTTTTAAATATTTCTTTCTAGCTTCCACCAAAATTATGGGATGTCAGTAGGAGCATATCATTCCATTATATGCAAAAATCCAGTGATGTTCTTTGACAATTTTGAGTGAAACAACCTCATCTTCATTCTGGCCCAACATGATGGTTTGTACAGCAACCACATTTTTAGTTACTACTTTATCCATGATTCCTTTTCCTACTTGTAGCCCTCCCTACTAAACCCCTAAGTCCAGGAGCATGCACTTATTGGATCATTTTTAGTTCATGAAATGATGCCATCCATCTCCTATCTAGAACTGAAGTTCATCAAAACCTAAACTAGCAAGTTTCTCTTTTTGCCAAACTAACCTTACCACCTTCTCTTGCTTCTAAAGAGACACTGATCTGGAGAATTTGGCCACTCCAAGAAATGCCTAAGCGCCCTTAGCATTTTGTCAAACACCTTAGGGGTATGATCAGTTTTGACATGATTTTTGTTTTGCACTGTGACCTTGCACCTCTGATCAAACTAGCATGTCCACTAGCATCTCAACTATCCCTAGACTAGAACTGCTAATCCTCAGCTCCAACCAAGCCATCTAGCAGGCCACGGCATTTTGCCGAACAGATGGTGGGCGTGCTCTAGGCGCGCCTAGAGCGTGCATTTGGCACGCACGTGCGCCCGAGCCGCCGCGTCGCGCCCGCTTCACGCCACCTACCCCCGCTCGCCCGCAGAGCCGCGCCCGACCTCATCCACTCGCAGGAACCGTCCAAAGCCGCACAGCACCGCCGATAGAGCTTTTGGCGGCACACCGGCGCCCGCAGTATGCCTCTGCCGCGGTCGGCGCCGCCTAAGCCACCCCGGCTCGCCACCTGGCCCCTTGAACAGATCAAGCTCATCCGCAGCCTTGTCCGCAAGCCCTCGTCGCCGCCACGTCGCCCTGCAGCACAGTACGGCGGTCGCCGATGTTCTTATCCTCGGCCATCGTCGGAACCGCCCCGACCGCTATATAAGGACCCCCCGAGCTCACCAAACCCTCGAGCAACCTCATGTGATCCTCCAAGTGTTGCCTTGGTCAGAAGTCGAGCAAGGGAAGGCCTTCTTCCCCAAGTCCGGCCGGTTTGGTCGCCGCCAAGCCCCGGACGATTCCATCGCCACCAGTGCCTCTCCCTCTCGACTCTCTCCACCAAGAACTCTCCCTTCCTCTCGCGAGTGCAACCCCACGATCAATTTTGGTCGGAGACCACCGCCACCCCAAAACCACTTCGCCACCGAAGCTTTTCTCCGTCGCGGAACTCGCCGCCGATGATTTACTCCACCTCCGACGACCCTACGACCACCGGGAGAACCGCCCCAGCCATGCGGATCCATCCCTACCCTCGGGGGCCCGCGAGGAGCAGCCAAACGCCAGCGACGATCGCCGGAGCCCCGCTCCGCTCGGGCAGAGGAGGGAGACGACGCGGGCGACTGGTCAAACCTGACCAGTGGGCCAGGCGGGCCCACCGTCAGAGACCCAGCGCCGGTCCGCGTGGGTTAAGTGGAGGCGTAAAACCTCAAGTACGCCTCCTCTGACCGAAAGCGTAATCTCCCTTGAAACATTTTCTTTTTCTGTTTTTATTAAAAACAGATTTTGACCAAATCTTTGACTGCCTATAACTTTTTATATATAACTCCAAATGAATTGATTCTTTTTCCTACATTCCTCAAATAATGTCTAGTTTATTTTAAGATTTATTTGAAAAAATTTCAAAACAACTTTTTGTGCTGTTTTGATTTTGTGTGTTAATTCAAATATATTCTTTAATAGGATTTTTGAAGATTTCAAGATGTTTTGGAATGCACCCTGTTTTCCCATGACCTAAAGGCAAGCATTCTGAACCCCGACATAATATTTTTATGTGTTCGACGACACGTTCATAACATCACCTCACTTTGGAGAAACTTGTTATTTCATGTGATATGATCATATGCATGGGTGCATGTTATTGATTTCCATGCTGTTGGAAATGAACACACTTGTGATGATAAATCATCCTCATGTGCCTTGCATGCATACCGGCAGGAACCCGGGAAAACCTCTGCCTTGGGTAGGCATGAGTTTGTCGCCGGTCTCCGTCGTGACGGTTATGTCTAGTATGGCATGGCAAGGTGATATGAGCGGTGACTCTGTTGGTTGAAATATATTCGTTATGCTAATCATGCAAGGAATACTTAAACCTCCTGAGTCGACCATAGATCGAGTCTTGTTCCAGTAACCCCCATACTTGTTTCGTACTACCACTTGTCTCTACAGCAAGTAGAGTACGGTTCAGTAAGTTGTCAACCTCTTTCTAGCACACACCGTACAGAGATGCCAGGGTGGAAGATACCGGTTGTAGCTGGTAGGCAGGCCACCTGGTCCGGGGGCATGGGTGTTTCCGGTTGGGACCGAGAGGGGAGGCCACCCCTTAGAGCGCACGATATAAATTTGATCCCATGCTACGTGAGGTTGTAGCCTCCCCACTTAGAGTTTGCTTGACAGGTGTCGTGGGTGATTCCAGACACGTGTGAGTTAAGCTGGTGTGTGCAAGTTAGGTGTGTTTTCAACAAAAAGACCGTACACGGAATTAGTCCCGATGGACTAAAGAAACCCGTTACTCGTGGGTAAAGAGTACACCCTCTGCAGAGATTAAACCTATTCGAATAGTCATGTCCATGGTTAAGGATTACAGTCTGGGATGGGTCAAGTGTCGGTCTTAGTGTCGGTCTTCGGAGGTGAAACTATTAAACCAGAACTGGAATACTACTGGTAACTTGTGATAATTATGATTATTATTATTGTTGACTAACCTGTGATATTATTGTTATCATCGAGTATCTCTGGGATGGTTCTACCTCTGGGATATTCACTATGATTGTTTACTTTAAAAGCCCTTTATGTGGTGTCGCTCAGACGCCCGACTGAGGCATTTCTTTTAAAGCCCTTTATGTGGTGTCGCTCAGACGCCCGACTGTGGCATTTCTTTTAAAGCCCTTTATGTGGTGTCGCACAGACGCCCGACTGAGGCATTTCTTTTAAAGCCCTTTATGTGGTGTCGCTCAGACGCCCGACTGTGGCATTTCTTTTAAAGCCGTTTATGTGGTGTCGCTCAGATGCCCGACTATGGCATTTCTTTTAAAGCCCTTTATGTGGTGTCGCTCAGAAGCCCGACTGTGGCATTTCTTTTAAAGCCCTTTATGTGGTGTCGCTCAGACGCCCGACTATGGCATTTCTTTTAAAACCCTTTATGGGGTGTCGCTAAGACGCCCGACTGTGGCATTGCTTGTTATTTATTTCATAAATTTTAATACTACTATGTTATTGCATTTTTATAATTAACTTACTTGCACGCATCATAGTTTTATTTATCTTCTGTGACTGACATCATGAGCATAAAATATTTTCAGCACATCATTGTTGTATTATACATGTGTTCATAATGTTTGCGAGTACATTCAAAGTACTCACTGGCTTGTCCCTGGCTATTGTCTTGGCCAGTATTGGACGGAGAGGAGCGATGCGATGCCAGCCCCGGAACCTAAGCAACTGTGATAGCAGCCTCGTGAAGATAGGAGTTAACCTGGTCAGTTGTTCCTGTTGGGAAATGGAGTCCCATAGACCCTGATGATCCACAAACTGCTTCCGCCATCAACCACTAGAAACCATTTGTTGTACTCACTATCCAGAATGGTCTTGTACTACATATTTTGTATTTTGCTTGGGATTTCTGTATCAAGTTGGAGCCTCATCAGCTAACAGTAATCCTGGGGCTGATCAGCACGACGCTCTTTTCTGGAAATTTATTACCCGGAAAACCGGTCGTGACAGTGTGCGGCGCCTCTGTGTCGGGCTACATCGTGACGCAGCTCGAATGGAGCCGGTCTGCGGTAATTGGCTCAGACATGTGTGTATTTGTTATATTTGGCATGGTGGTCGTCGTTGCGCATTTGGGCGCACCCCCGCGGTCCGTAGATCGATCTGGTATGGCTTGCTTTGTTCTCCAAGTCGTACCGCAGGTCATGTGTGTATCCCCGAGTTGTTGTGTTTCTATTTGTTCGACAACATGGTGCCGACTTGTGTTCGGGCTGAATTGCCGCTTTGTCTCGACCACGCGGTGGCCGGTCAGCCGTATTATGCGCTGGTAGTGCCGTCTCCAGCGCCTCATCATCGAATTGACGTAGCACTTTGCGCTTCAGGTAACTTTTTGTTGTGCGTTCGAGTCCGTATTCCTCGGCTGCCAGGACCATCGTCCATCTATCAGTGAGCAAATCTTGATCAGCTTGAAACTGCTGCTGCTTCTTCTTCAGGCTCCATGTCGTCACTATAAGGCAGCGCTTAAAGTGCTCCTGCTCGACAGGATCCTCTGGCATGATAAATTCTTTGTTGCCGAGGCTTACCTCGTCTTCGAAGAGAGGCATGTAGTTGCTGTCCTCCGAGTCGTCATTCACGGCCTGTTCATCGGGGCTGGCTCGCCAATCTTCCCATTCAGCCTGTTCGAAACTTGGCTTGGCGGGGTCTTCGTTGTCTCCGGCATCGTCCGGAGTGCTATTCTCTCTTGTGCCAGTATCGCTATTTTTACCATGGCGTGATTTAGAGCGGCGCCGCTAACGTCGGCGCTTAGACTGCTTCTCAGGAAGTTTGTCATCAACTGCATCTTTTATGTCATCGCCACTGTCTTCTATGGGTGTATCCACCATATATATATCGTATGAGGAGGTGGCTGTCCAGCACCCTATGGGCGGTGGTTCCTATTCTTCTCCGGATCGTCTTCCATACGGTCGATGTCTTCGGAGTCGAAATCAAGAATGTCAGTTAAATCGTCGATAGTGACTATCAAGTGGGTGGTGGGTGGGCAACAAAGCTCTTCGTCAGTCCGCTTCCCATTCAAGCCGGACATAATTCGGCCAAGAATCCCCTAACAAGGAGAGGAACTTTAATGAGTTTAACACGTCACCCAAGGGTGAGTGTTGGAAGATGTCCGCGGAGCTGAACTCTAAGATTTGCACCCAGTCAGATTCGATGGGTGTGGATAAACGCGGTACGGAGCCTATGGGCGGAGACGAGTCTGAGGTTCCGATGACATAGGCCTCGTTGGAGGTCAGATCTGTGTTCGGCTCTAGCGCCATTAAGTCTGCAGCTTCCATGGCGGGGTTGAGCCTCCCGCCCTCGGATGGTGCACTCCGCTCTGGATGTAGGGCCAGTGCGGTTACAGGCGTGATCTCCCACACACCATCTGATGACAGATTTAGGTCATGTTCATTGTGGCTGCGGGCCAATCAAGTTGGCCCGTAGTGCGAAGTCGCCGAAAGATCTGTCCGGGGAGAAAAACTTCACCATGAACTGCATTGTTGTAGACGATCGGAGGAGCCATCCAGCCTTATGGTGATGACATAGTGGAACTCTCAATGAAAGCACCAATGTCGGTGTCAAAACCGGCGGATCTCGGGTAGGGGGTACCGAACTGTGCGTCTAAGGCTAATGGTAACAGGAGGCGGGGGACACAATGTTTACCCAGGTTCGGGCCCTCTCGATGGAGGTAATACCCTACTTCCTGCTTGATTGATCTTTATGATATGAGTATTACAAGAGTTGATCTACCACGAGATTGTAGAGGCTAAACCCTAGAAGCTAGCCTATGGTTGTGATTGATCTCATCCTATGGACTAAACCCTCGGTTTATATAGACACCCGAGGGGGCTAGGGTTACAAAGAGTCGGTTATAGATAAAGGAATCTTCGCATCCGAATCACCAAGCTTGCCTTCCACGAAAGGAGAGTCCCATCCGGACACAGGACGAAGTCTTCTATCTGGTTTCCTCACAGTCCAACAGTTTGGCATACGCATATAGAACAGCTGTCCGAGGACCCCTTAATCCCGGACTCCCTCAACCGCCACGAGCTGGGCGTGGGCGGCCTCCATTAGGGATAAGGCCGCCGCTGTGGAACGGATAGCTGTTGTGCCACTCTCTCTAGTTGTTATCCCCGAGGCAGATGTTGCTACAACCACCTGAGAAGCAACAACGGCCGCGCTCTCGCCGGAGTGGACCGCTGAAGTTGCCCTCATGACGCGGGTCCACGTCCCCATCTTTCATCGGCGATGATTGAATAGTGAAATGATATTTGGGGATCGAGCTAGCGTGATTGACACGCCGGATGTGGACTGTAGCGGACGCAACTTCTCGCGTAAGCCAGAAGTGTAGTATACACCAACGGTGCTCCAGGATATTTTGTACTGCATCTCACATGGTTGGTGATAATAAACTGTGCACGATCTACTTGATTTTTTGTCTTGATTTGAATTACATAATGGGGTCACGGCTGCAAAGGATGGTGTTTGAATTGCTAGAACTTCTATCGGTAGTGAACATGCAACTATAGGTGCGTCGTCAAAAAATTGGAATTAGTTAGGGTTCGTTTGGACATTTTTATAGAGTAACTTGGTTTTCTAGGCATTTCAGGTGCATAATTCAAAATTAAACCACATGCACATGCTCCGCTGCACCAAAATGGGTTGTAAAATGATATATGTGTCCATGGGTTGATGCTTATGTCCCATTCAAGAAATGGGGGTAAATTTCAAACACCAAGGTACCGTGGCTCTCCGACAAACTTTGAGGTGCTTGCTTTTGTAATTCTAGTAACTAAAAAACTCGTCTGGAATTCATGAACCTTGCCATGCTATCACGGAACATCATCAAGATGTTGGGGTAAAGAAATATTGTCCCATTTGGGGCAAGTTATGGTATAAGCTTCTCACAAACCAGAGCTTCTCTCACAACAGGCATGATGGTTTTGGTAGGGAACGTGCCACCTTGGGGGACGAAATGATACATGTTGCCTCTTCTTACTTTCTAAAATTTTCTTGTGTTAATATAGAACAACAGAAGTGTTATGCAATTTTTTGGGATTTTTTGGTGTTCGCGTGGACATTCTTATACATTAACTGAGTTTTCTATGCATTCATGTGCATAATTCAAATTTGAACTACATGCACCTGCTCTAGTGCATATAAACGGGTCAAAAAATCAAATGTGTCTCCTTGGTTGCAACCTTAGGTCCCATGCAAGAAATGGGAAAGAATGTCAAACACCTTTGCCACCGTCGCTCGGCCGCTAACAGAGATACATGGTTTTAAAATTCTAGTAAATCAAAAACTCGTCTTAAATTCATGAAACTTGGCATGCTATCATGGAACGGCAGCAACATGCAGTTGTGAAAATATTGTCCCATTTGGGGCAGGTTGGGGTATAAGCTTCTCACAAACCAGAGCTTCTCGCAACAACCCTCATGGTTACGGTAGGGAACGTTTCACCTTTCTGGACGAAGCGGCATCCGTTGCCTATTCTTGATTTAAATTTTTGCTCTAGTGTCAACATAGAACAACAGGAGTGTTGTGTCAAATTATGGAATTTTTCGGGGTTCGTTTGGACATATTTATACATTAATTGAGTTTTCAATGCATTTATGTGCATAATTCAAATTTGAACTACATGCACATGCTCCAATGCATATAAATTGGTTGAAAAATTCAATTATGTCTCCTTGGTTGCATGCTTAGGTCTCATGCTAGAAATGAGAATGAATGTCAAACACCCTGCCACCGTCACTCGGCCACAAACATTGAGATACCTGATTTTTAAATTCTAGTATATCCAAAACGCGTCCGAAATTCATGAAACATGGCATGTTAGCATGGAGCAGCATCAACATGCTGTTGTAAAGTTTGTCCCATTTGGGGCAGGCTTGGGTATAAGCTTCTCACAAACCAGAGCTTTTCACAACAAGCTTGGTGGTTTCGGTAACCTTTGTGGATGAAACGATAGCCATTGCCTCATCTTGATTTCAATTTTTTCTCTACTGTCAACATAGAACAACATGAGTGTTGTGTTAAAGTTTGGAATGTTTCAGGGTTCGTTAGGACATTCTTATGCATTAATTGAGTTTTCAATGCATTTATGTGCATAATTGAAATTTGAACTACATGCACATGCTCTAATGCATATAAATTGGTTGAAAAATTCAATCTGTGTTCTTGGTTGCATGCTTAGGTCCCATGCAAGAAATGGGAATGAATGTCAAACACCCTGCCACCATCACTCGGGCGCAAACATTGATATACTTGGTTTTTAAATTCTAGTGAATCCAAGACTCGTCTGAAATTCATGAAACCTGGCATGCTATCATGGAATGGCAACCGACATGCCGTGGTAACTTTTTGTCCCATTTGGGGCAGGTTTGGGTATAAGCTTCTCACAAACCAGAGCTTCTCACAACAAGCATGATGGTTTCGGTAGGGAACGTGCCACCTTTGGGGATGAAACAATACCCGTTGCATGTTATTGCTTTCAAAACATTTCTAGTGTCAACATAGAACAATAGGAGTGTTGTGTTAAATTTTGGAATTTTTTGGGGTTCGTTTGAACATTTTTATACATTAACTGTGTTTTCTAGGCATTTTATGTGCATAATTCAAATTTGAACTACATGCACATGTTCCGGTGCAAATAATATGGTTGAAAAATCAAATCTGTGTCCTTGGGTGCATGCTTAGGTCCCATGCAATAAATGGGAATGAAATCAAACACCAGGGCACTATTGATTGCCAGCAAAACGTTGAGATACTTTGTTTTTAAATTCCAGTAAATCCCAAACTTGTCTGAAATTCATGAAACTTGGCATGCTATCATGGAATGGCACCCGACATGCTGTGGTAATTTTCGTGTCCATTTTGAGAGAAGGCACACTCGAATAACAGTCAACAAAGGCATTTTGAAACAACTAGCTGCCACTCTAACATTGCAAACATTTCAGATAGAACACTCGTATGTACACTAACAGCTTCCCCAGTAAGCCAATGGAAAATGTGCCGAGCATGATTTGTGCAGCTCCTCGCCGCAAATGTTTTAGATAGAACACCTGTATGAAAAGTGAGAGCTATGGTCTTTCGCAGTAAGCCAAGGGAAAATTCACTGCACGGGATTTGTGCATCCCTTCAACGCAAATGGTTCAGATTGAATAAGGTATGCAACGCGAGTCTTCGGCGCTAAGCCAAGAGAAAATTTGGCAAGGAGGATTTCTACAGCGGTGTAGCCTCCCAGCTGGAGCTATGCTCTCATGACGGCGGAGTGGTTTAGCGACGATGACGGATCGGTGCCATTGGTGATTATGGGAGAAGCAAACCAGATAAGGTACAGGGAGGGAGGAAAAAATGCGACGCAGGACTCGTCGGCCATGAGGGTTTATATAGTAGGCTGGTAAGCATTGGGATTTTGGGGGATTTCACCGAGTCGGGCAGGAAGCTTGCGCGGGGACCTGCATGGTTGCGCAGGAACGTGCTCACCAACGTTTGACCAAAAGAGCGCCCCTGTGCGCTGCTCAAGCTTGCACTCGAACCGGCTGCGGCAGGCCGGCAGCAGGGTGACAAGATGTGTGAGAGGAGGACGAAAGGACACATACACGTACGTTTAATAAAAAAACGTTTGCAATTTATTTACCTACTATACCCCCCTCCAGGTTTATAAGTAGGATTTAATGAATAAAATATGAATGCATGTCGCCAAAGACTTTATCATTGGATTCGTATTTGAACATAGTTTCCAGTTATATAATTTTTGTAACATGCATTAACAGTTTGTTGGTTAAATTTGAGGTTATATACCAGCAAGTGTTTGCCCACAACACACATGGCATATTCCATCACAAATAGCTAGGATGGATCAACTGTATGCCAAGTATCGCACACGCAACTCTAATCTGATTCATGCTTGATGTCTCCGACATCGCTCGCATTGTTCGTCTTATTTGCCACCTATCACTATGTCAGCCTCTGCTGACATACCTCGGCAATCTCTACTCGTCGTTAGTCACCGCATCGCGTTGTGCTTGCCGTTAGGCACCGCGGCCCGCTTTGCTCGCGTCCATCGGCGCGCTCGCTTTGTGGACAACTTTTCCTTGCGTGTTCAACCTGCGTATTCAATAGCTCGGTTGAGGCGACCGCGAAGCGCTCTGCTCATGTCCCACTGCGTGCGCTCTGCCAGCGGTTGGGCCTGCGCAGGATCACGCCAGGGGCCCCATATGCATGCGGTTGTACCGCGCGTGTAGCCATGTGATGCAGTTACATGCGGCATGTGTTAGGACCCCGACTCAATGCCACATCGATCTAGCATGTAACACCTTATTCCCACGGGTGTCGCCTTACCTTTGCCCGGGACCGTTTGCGCCTTTTGGCACACGTATATGATAGTGTCGCTAGCATCCATATGATAAGGAGCCCGGGCTCACATGGCTAGTCGTAAACCCAAAGTGGCACAAACTTACAGGGACAGGCATCCATGACCCAACATCGAACGTGTCGGTCATCAGCGAGTGAATCCAGGCTGTAGCACTGGGCTAGCAGGACTCCGGTGAACCGGGCTCTAGCGGGCTAACAGGACTCCGGTATTCATCGTGTGACATTTCCCCGAAGGGACAGACACAGGAACGAAGGACACATGCCGGCCAGCCTAAGTGTTCCGGAGCAGTAGCACGCTACCATGGCTCGGTGGAAACACTAGGAGACATTTCCCGGTAAGAGAGGCTACTAAAGATAAACAACTAGATAGTCAGATCCCACACATACCAAGCATTTCAATAACATACACACAATATGCTCGATATGTGCGAATACAACAAGGCATCACATCATGACTCTACGACTCAATTATTTATTCATTAGGCTCCGAGGAGCGAGATATTACAAACAGGGGTCTCATGACCCAACAATTAGAGCATACAAATCAAAGCACAAGCGGAAGCTAACATGTCTGAGTACAGACATCTACAAATGAAAAAGGCTTAGAAGCCTGACTATCTACCAGATCCTGCCGAGGGCACAAGATCGTAGCTGAGGTAACAAGCTAAACGTCGAAGTCCACGCGGAACTACTAGCGAGACCGAGGTCTCTCTGCAAAAACATAAAATAGGCAAACGTGAGTACAAATGTACCCAGCAAGACTTACATCAGAACTAACTACATATGCATCATTATCAATAAAGGGGATGGTGGAGTTTAACTGCAGCAAGCCAACTTTGACTCGGTAGCTATCCTGAACTACGACTGCAAGGAACTCTTTTGAGGTGGTGCACACGAGTCCACATATTCACCATATCAATACACCACTATGGATCCGCTCCCGTCACCCTACGAGAACACCATCCATAGCACTCACACTTATCTTGCGTATTTTAGAGTATCCACTTTCACTTGTCTATGAACTGTTATAGGCAACCCAGAAGTCCTTTTTCGCGGACACGGCTATTCGAATAGATGATGTTAACCCTGCAGGGGTGTACTTCTTCATACACGCTCTCACCACTTACCGCCGTTTACACGACATGTACTCGGCAACCTTCAAGCGGAAGCCCAACGTGGGTGTCGGCCACGACCTACCTAAACACTCAAGTCCCTAGTCCAGGTTTATCGCCTATTCGGGTTCCATCCATGAGGAGATCCGGCCGAAGTTTCGCTCACAGCCCCAAACGATGTGAGCAGGGTTCCGTGACACCAAACGGGCGCCCGGTAACCCGACCACGTGCCTACCGCACCACAGCCCACCCCTACGGTCAGCGTTGCGCACGGCCTCCAGCATACTACAAACACCAGAAACTACTTGCAACTCCTAGACAGAGGACAAGGGTGATTAAGAAGCCGAGAGGGTCCATTGGTTTCGGGCCCAATGCGTGGTAGTAGCTGAATCATGGATCACAAACACAGAACTCAGTTCCTGAGGACGGCTACAATGAGACAACCCACCATGTACTCCTACATGGCCTCTCACCGCTACCTTTACCAAATCGTGTTCACACACTTAGCTCACACACAGTAGGACATGTTCACACACCTTTGATTCACCCCCGATGAATCAGACCTGACTCAACTCTAAGCAGTAGCAGGCATGACAAACAAGCATGAATGAGTAGGCACAACAGGGCTCAAACAACTCCTACTCATGCTAGTGGGTTTCATCGATTTACTGTGGAATGATAGGTCATGCAAAGGATAAAGGGGTTCAGCTACCGCAGCAGGTAACAGTTGAATCGTTGTTGTCTTAATGCAGTAAAAGAGAGCAGGAGCGAGAGAGTGGGATTGTATCGAAATGAACAAGGGGGTTTTGCCTGCCTGGCACTTCTGAAGATAATATAGTTCTTCATCGGTGTCATCGATCACATCGTCGAACATCGTCTACTGAGAGGGGACAATACCGGCAATACAGAAAGAACACAATCAATGCAATGCAACAATATGATGCATGAGTGTGACATGGCAATATGCTGTGGTTTGAGCTAATGCAACTAGCAACCAGATTAAATGAAGTTCGTTTGAACCCTAGGTTCAAATTCAAACTTCATATGTGAAGCTTTAAATGCCATTTATATGATTTGGCCTAAATAGTGAACAAAAGTTGTTCTAACATGCATGACAATGGTACAGATGGATAGATTGGATTTTTCTGATCATTTTTCATATATAATTTATTTGATTTGGAGCTACGGTTGATTTTATATGAATTTTAGAAGTTTGAGCTAAATTCTGGAATTTATAAATCATTCTGGATTTATTTTAATTCCAGAAAAGGATTACTGCGTCAGCATGACATCACCCTGACGTCATCAGGTTAACAGGGCTGTCGGGGCGTCTCTCTGTGGCCACGAGCACCTATGGGGCACGGGGGGGCCCTTCTAGTCCGGCAAGGGAGCGGAGGGCGTGCGCAGAGCAGATCGAGGTCGGGCGCGCGGGGTAGACGGGCGATTTTTACCCAGCTTCGGAGCTCTCCGGAGAGATAAAACTCCTACTACTGCTTTGTGTTTGTATTCTATCTTGCTCAAGAGTGAGCGTATGGTGGTATTGCGTGTGTCGAATGGACCGAACCCCTCCTACGTGCGCATGGCCCTCCCTTTTATAGTCTGAAGGGGGCACCAACAGGTGGCAGCGTAGGAAGAGGGGGTAGAAAGGTAAAAACGCAGGTTGGTACAACAGTGACCAATAGTGTCCCCTACCTAACTCTGACGGCAGGGGACAAGGGCATTTAATGCCCGTCCGGTCGCCCCAACAGTGCAAAGAAACGACCGTTAGGTGAGCCACCGGTTGCCACGATGGCGTCTCTGTCAGCTCCGCTTGCCACCTCGCTACGCATGGCTGCGCAACGCCTCGCCACGTGCCCCTGGGATGGCCCTGGGGTGACACGCTGCTGGATGCGCTGGATTTTGGGTGGCAGCCTTGCCGCGGCAAGTGCCTTGCCGCGGCCCTTCTCTTGTCGTGCCGGCAAGCTTGCCGGCCGCCGGGCCTTGCCGGGACGCGCGGGGCGTCGCGACAAGTCTTCTGGAAGCGCCTTGGTTGGCCTTCCCGGCAAGGTCCTCTTGCCGGGACTTTTGTCTTCTTAGTTGATACTTTGTTCTTGAAGGGCAGTAATAGGAAATGACGGAGGGTCTTGGCGGGCGCCCGGCAAGCCTTGCCGCGGGGTGCTGCGACTGCCCGTGCACGAGTTCGGGGTACTAAGGTGCCCCCTACTTTAGTACACTGACAGGAGCCCCCGGGCCTGGGCCATACACGGTGCAGAGCGTTGTTGGGCCGGGCCCAAAATAGTGCACGGGCACGCGCGGCCTGGGTCCACACAAAATCGGACTCCGTATCCACCGCGTCCTCTCGCAACGGCACGCGTCGATTGCGGCGTCGTGGGAGAGAACGCGGTCAATACTTAACTCCAGGAAATGCGTAACGTTCGCATCCCCCGTTTATATGCAGAGGAAACGGGGCCGTTCCCCCACTTTCGCCACTTGCAGTTCCTTCCTCCGAAAGCTCCGCCGCTCTCCTCCATCTCCTGAATCGAGAAGACCACCGTGCTCCACCGCCCATTGTCGCCGTCGCCGCCGTCACTTTCGCCTCCCCCCTCAGCCTCCGTCATGGCTCCGAAGGCCGGGAAGGCTACGAAGGCTGCAAAGGCCGCGAAGTCGGCCGAGGCGCTGGAGCTTGAGGCGCTGCGCAAGAAGCAGGTGCTTTCCCCCCCCCCCCCGAGCTCACTCCGGAGGCGTTGCGGGCGGAGTTCTACCTCTTCTGGTCGACGGAAACGCGGGCGCATCCGCGCACGCCGGTGCTTTCCGCGGAGGCCTCCAAATCGAAGAAGTGCCCCAAAGGGTACTACTTCTTCCCTGTATTCTTCTATTGCGGGCTCTGCCCACCTTTTTCTGATTTCTTTTGCGACATCATGAACACCTACGGGTTCCATCTGCTTGATTTCACCCCCAACGCCGTTCTGACAATGGCGGTTTTCACACACCTCTGCGAGAACTTTGTTGGTATCCTCCCCAATGTGGCCCTTTTCCGTCATTATTTCTCCCCTCGGGCCGAGAAAGGGGAGCCACTGGCTGGCGGAATTGCCTGGACCTCCCGGATGGGAATGAAGGAGGTGTACTTGACGGGCGAGCTCCGCAGCAAGTGGGACGAGTGGAGGACGGAGTGGTGCTGGATCTGTGATGCCAGTCCGCCATCGTTCACCAAGCTGCGCAAGACCCGGGTGGTGCGTGGCAACGACTGGAGTTCTCTGTCGCCGGATGACGCCAAGCTGACGATCGCTACCACCCGAATCCTCCGGCTCAGGCATGCCGGACTCACAACAGGGGCGGCTGGCGCCGATTTCCTTCGCCGTCGTATCGCCCCTCTGCAGGCGAGGGGGAGGCCCGCCTGGCTGTTTAGCGGCCCGGCGGATTTCATGAGGCTGCACCCAGGCCTCAACTTCAACTTCACGGTCATGGAGCTTGGCGCGATGCTGAGGGAGATGTTCAAGCATGACGCCAATCATCCAGAGTGGTTTCAGTTGGCGCAGGGCGTCGTCCCCTTGTGCAATAACTCCCAGCGCGATCGCATCTGCGCAATGATGCCAGAGTGCGACTCGCATGGGATAAGTCCAAACTGGATAGAGCCTACCGCGGAGGTCGTGCAGCAATTCTTCGATGACTTGTCGGAGGTGGCAGTTAATTCCGACGAGCAGAAGCTCCTCACCCGTGCCACCACTGCCGATGAGCTGGCGTATATCGCTAGCAGGGCCGAAGAGGCGGCGGCAGCCGCTGCTGCGGGCGAGTTTGGCTTCACGCTGGCGGAGGCGGATGCAGCTGCGGCGGCAAGCCTTGCTGCCCGGGAAGAACTTGCCGGAGAAGGCGATGGCGAAGGGGAGGTCGAGGCCGGAACGGGCGAGCCCGTCGAGGGCGCGAGCGGCCAGCCGTCTTCGAGCAACTTGCCGCAGGCGGAGCCCACAGCGCAGCCCCAATTCCGACCGAGAAGATGCCTCCATCGAGTCGGAGAGCTGGCAGAGGAGCAGGCCGTCCAGCAGCCGCGGCGCCGTGGGACACGTTCCACCGCGGCAAGTACCGTTGCCGCGGGAGGGTCCCAGGCCGCGCCGGCAACTGAGGCGGGGTCTTCTCGGGCCGCCACGCCTGATCCCGCCGCAGCCCTCGGCAAGTGCCGGAGGGAGCCTACTCCTCCGCCATGTCGCGCTGAGAGGGTACCGGAGTTCGACCTCTCCGCGCTAAGCTCCGATGATGATGAAGAGGAGGAGGAGGAGGAGGAGGAGTAAGGCTTTTTTCATACTGTACTCGTCTTTCTTTTGATCCTCATTGTTGTTTGTCTCGTATCTAATCTGTTTCTCTCCAAACCCCTGTTTCGTCTCAGGACTTTGGCGGAGAGAGCGGCGAAGAGGGCCAAGGTCCCCGTGGTCAACATCGAGGACGATCCTGCTGTGGTGGCAAAAGATACGTCCGAGACCACTTTGACGGACCCGGTCCCTTCCCCTCGCAGCAGCTCCCAGCACAGCCCCCAGCGTAAGTGCCTTGATTTACCTCATGTCGTGGGGCGCGCATGGTTGCTTCTTCTTCTGCCAACATCTTGATTGTTGACTCTTTTCTATACAGGAGTAGAACAGGCCCACCAGGAGCAGTCGGAGGCCGACCCGGAGGTGTCGTCGGCCTCGACTATGCCACCGAGGGCCGATTCCCCGATATGGGAGCCATCTCCGGCAAGGAAGGGGTCTCCGGCAAGGGGTGGAACCAGTGAGCCCCCGGTGGTGGAGCCCACGATCACAGAGCCCAGCACAGGTGACCCTCCTTGTCGGGGACTCTCCCTCGGGTTCTGCTGATCTCCCTTTTCCTTCTTTTGGGTATTTGCTTGACTTTCCCTTCCTCTCCCTGTCTTCAGATCCTCCCCTTGGGGACCCGATGGAAGCTGAGGCCACCGGCGAGGAGGACGGGCGCGACAACACTGGGGATGCCGTCGCTGATGAGGGAGAGGCCGGCGCGGAGGAGCCCGCCGGCGAAGAAGCCGCCAAGGGCGCTGGCACAGGGGCTAGCGAGGGGTGCGGCGACCGCACTGACGACCCGGAGGACGCAGGAGCGCGAGGCGCTGCACCGTCTGCCGACCCCTCCGCCGCTGACGCAGCGCTGGGTTCCGAGGAGCCCCAGCCTGGCGCCTACTTGAAAGCCGCGAGGGCGTATATATCAAGCTCCCCTGGGCATCGAGCTCCAGGGCGCCGGTTGAAGGAGAGGAGTTTGATGGGGAGGTACTTGCCTCTGCCGGGCTGGCAGTGGTTGACAGGCCAAGCAGCAGCAGCGGCGAGTCCGAGGAGGAGGAGCTGCTCCGAAAGCTGGTGTCACTCTACCGCGCCCGGCAAGCGAAGCTTGAGTCCCGGGAAGCGCTTGTCGCGCAGGCGGGAGTTGATATAGAGAAACATGCGCAGGAGCTCAAGAGCCGCAACCAGGAGGCCCTTCGGTCCATTGCTGAGGAGAGGGCGCAGCTCGACGAGGCGAAGAAGGCGTTCATCCTGGAGAAGGCTGAGGCCGAGGAGCAGCAGAGGCTCGCCGCCGAGGAGCTATCCAAGCGGGATGGTGAGCTGATACAGAGGAAGGCGTACTTGGACAGTCATGATGAGGAGCTCGCCGTCCGGGAACAATTGCTTGGCGGGGCACTCAAGGAGGCGAAGGATGCTGCTGCGGCCGCTGAAGCCGCCAGGAAGGAGCTAGAAGAGAAGGTGATGCAGCTGGAGGTGGACGCGACCAGGAAGAACGAAGAGCTTGCCGCACTCCAGCGCGATCGCGAGAAGGATGCACGCGCCCACGGCGATCTACAAGTTCAGCTCTCCGAGAAGATCAAGGAGTTGAACGCTGCCAAGGACTCGAGCGCTGATCTAGAGCTGAGACTGGCTACTTTGACGGAGACACTGGACGCCGCCAAGAAGCGAGAAGATGCCCTGAGGAAAGACCTCAAGGGCAACGAGGAGTTGTTGACGAGGGCCGCCGAGACCCAGAACACCTTCAAGACCACGGTGGAGCTCTAGACGGAGGGCCTCGTCGACATCGCCGCGCTTATTGACGAAGAGTTGACGGAGCTGAACTTGACGGGCTTTGGGTACTCTACTGAGGAGAATCTCCAGCCCAGCGCCAAGCTCACGCTCTTCTTCAAGGATGTGGTGACGGCTCTCCGGCAGCTCCGGGAAAGGATCCCGAAGCAGCTGGCCGACGAGTCGCGCGCGATCTGCGCCGGGGTCTTGGAGAAGGTGTTGGTGAAGGTCCTCTTCCGCAATCTGGGCATCGACCTCTCCCGTGTCACCAAGAAGCTGCCGGAGGGCGCTGATCTTGAAGAACTCAGGGCCATCGTTGCACCCATCGTGGACAAGGTGAACGAGGTCAGGAGGGTCAATGGCGGGCGCGCGGATTAGGCCGCCCTTCTTCTCCCGTTTTCTTGCTGCTGCCGTTTTGGTTATGAGAACAATTTAGTCAGTGCCACAATAAGTCATTCTTGTAATATAACTCTATTCTGTGCACTGCTTGCTATGTTATTTCCTTTACTCTGTTGCATCTCTTGTATGCTTTTACCCTACGCTTTGAGGGACCTTGCCGGCGCAAGCACACTTGCTGAGTGCGGAACATCAGCAGCCCGCTGGCGGTGCTGCCTCCGGCAAGAAACCTTCTCGGGGCTAGCTGCTGCTCACTTGTATTGTTGAGCGGGCTCGAAAACAACGCAAGGGCGCAACTTAGCCACGAGTCGATTCCTCCGCGCACAGGTTTTCCATACAAGGTACGAACGTTCAAGGAATATAACTTAAAAATTTAAAATTGGCTAGGCTCAAACTTTGGCTACTTAGCTTTTCCGTCTTCTTCGTCCCGGCAAGGCTAGATTCCCTTGAATGACGCCCGGTCCAGACTTTTATCTCCCGGCGTCTCTCTGTGGCCACGAGCACCTATGGGGCACGAGGGGCCCCTTCTAGTCCGGCAAGGGAGCGGAGGGCGTGCGCAGAGCAGATCGAGGTCGGGCGCGCGGGGGAGACGGGCGATTTTTACCCAGCTTCGGAGCTCTCCGGAGAGATAAAACTCCTTCTGCTGCTTTGTGTTTGTATTCTATCTTGCTCAAGAGTGAGCGTATGGTGGTATTGCGTGTGTCGAATGGACCGAACCCCTCCTACGTGCGCATGGCCCTCCCTTTTATAGTCTGAAGGGGGCACCAGCATGTGGCAGTGTAGGAAGAGGGGGTAGAAAGGTAAAAACGCAGGTTGGTACAACAGTGACCAATAGTGTCCCCTACCTAACTCTGACGGCAGGGGACAAGGGCATTTAATGCCCGTCCGGTCGCCCCAACAGTGCAAAGAAACGACCGTTAGGTGAGCCACCGGTTGCCACGATGGCGTCTGTGTCAGCTCCGCTTGCCACCTCGCTACGCATGGCTGCGCAACGCCTCGCCACGTGCCCCTGGGATGGCCCTGGGGTGAAACACCGCTGGATGCGCTGGATTTTGGGTGGCAGCCTTGCCGCGGCAAGTGCCTTGCCGCGGCCCTTCTCTTGTCATGCCGGCAAGCTTGCCAGCCGCCGGGCCTTGCCGGGACGCGCGGGGCATCGCGGCAAGTCTTCTGGAAGCGCCTTGGTTGGCCTTCCCGGCAAGCTCCTCTTGCCGCGACCTTTGTCTTCTTAGTTGATACTTTGTTCTTGAATGGCAGTAATAGGAAATGACGGAGGGTCTTGGCGGGCGCCCGGCAAGCCTTGCCGCGGGGTGCTGCGACTGCCCGTGCACGAGTTCGGGGTACTAAGGTGCCCCCTACTTTAGTACACCGACAGGAGCCCCCGGGCCTGGGGCATACACGGTGCCGAGCGTTGTTGGGCCGGGCCCAAAACAGTGCACGGGCACGCGCGGCCTGGGTCCACACAAAATCAGACTCCGTATCCACCGCGTCCTCTCGCAACGGCACGCGTCGATTGCGGCGTCGTGGGAGAGAACGTGGTCAATACTTAACTCTAGGAAATGCATAACGTTCGCATCCCCCGTTTATAAGCAGAGGAAACGGGGCCGTTCCCCCACTTTCGCCACTTGCAGTTCCTTCCTCCGAAAGGTCCGCCGCTCTCCTCCGTCTCCTGAATCGAGAAGACCACCGTGCTCCACCGCCCGTCGTCGCCGTCGCCGCCGTCGCTTTTGCCTCCCCCCACAGCCTCCGTCATGGCTCCGAAGGCCGGGAAGGCTACGAAGGCTGCGAAGGCTGCGAAGGCCGCGAAGTCGGCCGAGGCGCTGGAGCTTGAGGCGCTGCGCAAGAAGCAGGTGCTCCCCCCCCCCCCGAGCTCACTCCGGAGGCGTTGCGGGAGGAGTTCTACCTCTTCTGGTCGACGGAAATGCGGGCGCATCCGCGCACGCCGGTGCTTTCCGCGGAGGCCTCCAAATCGAAGAAGTGCCCCAAAGGGTACTACTTCTTCCCTGTATTCTTCTATTACGGGCTCTGCCCACCTTTTTCCGATTTCTTTTGCGACATCATGAACACCTACGGGTTCCATCTGCTTGATTTCACCCCCAACGCCGTTCTGACAATGGCGGTTTTCGCACACCTCTGCGAGGACTTCGTTGGTATCCTCCCCAATGTGGCCCTTTTCCGTCATTATTTCTCCCCTCGGGCCGAGAAAGGGGAGCCACTAGCTGGCGGAATTGCCTGGACCTCCCGGATGGGCATGAAGGAGGTGTACTTGACGGGCGAGCTCCGCAGCTAGTGGGACAAGTGGAGGGCGGAGTGGTGCTGGATCTGTGATGCCAGTCCACCGTCGTTCACCAAGCTGTGCAAGACCCGGGTGGTGCATGGCAACGACTGGAGTTCTCTGTCGCCGGATGACGCCAAGCTGACGATCGCTACCACCCGAATCCTCCGGCTCAGGCATGCCGGACTCACAACAGGGGCGGTCGGCGCGGATTTCCTTCGCCGTCGTATCGCCCCTCTGCAGGCGAGGGGGAGGCCCGCCTGGCTATTTAGCGGCCCGGCGGATTTCATGAGGCTGCGCCCAGGCCTTAACTTCAAGTTCACGGTCATGGAGCTTGGCGCGATGCTGAGGGAGATGTTCAAGCATGACGCCAATCATCCAGAGTGGTTTCAGTTGGCGCAGGGCGTCGTCCCCTTGTGCAATAACTCCCAGCGCGATCGCATCTGCGCAATGATGCCAGAGTGCGACTCGCATGGGATAAGTCCAAACTGGATAGAGCCTGCCGCGGAGGTCGTGCAGCAATTCTTCGATGACTTGTCGGAGGTGGCAGTTAATTCCGATGAGCAGAAGCTCCTCACCCATGCCACCACTGCCGATGAGCTGGTGTATATCGCTAGCAGGGCCGAAGAGGCGGCGGCAGCCGCTGCTGCGGGCGAGTTTCGCTTCACGCTGGCGGAGGCGGATGCAGCTGCGGCGGCAAGCCTTGCCGCCCGGGAAGAACTTGCCGGAGAAGGCGATGGCGAAGGGGAGGTCGAGGCCAGAACGGGCGAGCCCGTCGAGGGCGCGAGCGGCCAGCCGTCTTCGAGCAACTTGCCGCAGGCGGAGCCCACAGCGCAGCCCCAATTCCGACCGAGAAGACGCCTCCGTCGAGTCGGAGAGCTGGCAGAGGAGCAGGCCGTCCAGCAGCCGCGGCGCCGTGGGACACGTTCCACCGCGGCAAGTACCGTTGCCGCGGGAGGGTCCCAGGCCGTGCCGGCAACGGAGGCGGGGTCTTCTCGGGCCGCCACGCCTGATCCCGCCGTAGCCCTCGGCAAGCGCCGGAGGGAGCCTACTCCTCCGCCACGTCGCGCTGAGAGGGTACCGGAGTTCGACCTCTCCGCGCTAAGCTCCGATGACGATGAAGAGGAGGAGGAGGAGGAGGAGTAAGGCTTTTTTCATACTGTACTCGTCTTTCTTTTGATCCTCGTTGTTGTTTGTCTCGTATCTAATCTGTTTCTCTCCAAACCCCTGTTTCGTCTCAGGACTTTGGCGGAGAGAGCGGCGAAGAGGGCCAAGGTCCCCGTGGTCAACATCGAGGACGATCCTGCTGTGGTGGCAGAAGATACGTCCGAGACCACTTTGACGGACCCGGTCCCTTCCCCTCGCAGCAGCTCCCAGCACAGCCCCCAGCGTAAGTGCCTTGATTTACCTCCTGTCGTGGGGCGCGCATGGTTGCTTCTTCTTCTGCGAACATCTTGATTGTTGACTCTTTTCTATACAGGAGCAGAACAGGCCCACCAGGAGCAGTCGGAGGCCGACCCGGAGGTGTCGTCGGCCTCGACTACGCCACCGAGGGCCGATTCCCCGATATGGGAGCCATCTCCGGCAAGGAAGGGGTCTCCGGCAAGGGGTGGAACCAGTGAGCCCCCGGTGGTGGAGCCCACGATCACAGAGCCCAGCACAGGTGACCCTCCTTGTCGGGGACTCTCCCTTGGGTTCTGCTGATCTCCCTTTTCCTTCTTTTGGGTATTTGCTTGACTTTCCCTTCCTCTCCCTGTCTTCAGATCCTCCCCTTGGGGACCCGATGGAAGCTGAGGCCACCGGCGAGGAGGGCGGGCGCTGCAACACTGGGGATGCCGTCGCTGATGAGGGAGAGGCCGGCGCGGAGGAGCCCGCCGGCGAAGAAGCCGCCAAGGCCGCTGGCACAGGGGCTGGCGAGGGGTCTAGCGACCGCACTGACGACCCGGAGGACGCAGGAGCGCGAGGCGCTGCATCGTCTGCCGACCCCTCCGCCGCTGATGCAGCGCTGGGTTCCGAGGAGCCCCAGCCTGGCGCCTACTTGAAAGCCGGCGAGGGCGTATATATCAAGCTCCCCTGGGCATCGAGCTCCAGGGCGCCGGTTGAAGGAGAGGAGTTTGATGGGGAGGTACTTGCCTCTGCCGGGCTGGCAGTGGTTGACAGGCCAAGCAGCAGCAGCGGCGAGTCCGAGGAGGAGGAGCTGCTCCGAAAGCTGGTGTCACTCTACCGCGCCCGGCAAGCGAAGCTTGAGTCCCGGGAAGCGCTTGTCGCGCAGGCGGGAGTTGATATAGAGAAACATGCGCAGGAGCTCAAGAGCCGCAACCAGGAGGCCCTCCGGTCCATTGCTGAGGAGAGGGCGCAGCTCGACGAGGCGAAGAAGGCGTTCATCCTGGAGAAGGCTGAGGCCGAGGAGCAGCAGAGGCTCTCCGCCGAGGAGCTGTCCAAGCGGGATGGTGAGCTGATACAGAGGAAGGCGTACTTGGACAGTCATGACGAGGAGCTCGCCGTCCGGGAACAATCGCTTGGCGGGGCACTCAAGGAGGCGAAGGATACTGCTGCGGCCGCTGAAGCCGCAAGGAAGGAGCTAGAAGAGAAGGTGATGCAGCTGGAGGTGGACGCGACCAGGAAGAACGAAGAGCTTGCCGCACTCCAGCGCGATCGCGAGAAGGATGCACGCGCCCACGGCGATCTACAAGTTCAGCTCTCCGAGAAGATCAAGGAGTTGAACGCTGCCAAGGACTCGAGCGCTGATCTAGAGCTGAGACTGGCTACTTTGATGGAGAGGCTGGACGCCGCCAAGAAGCAAGAAGATGCCCTGAGGAAAGACCTCAAGGGCAACGAGGAGTTGTTGACGAGGGCCGCCGAGACCCAGAACACCTTCAAGACCACGGTGGAGCTCTGGACGGAGGGCCTCGTCGACATCGCCGCGCTTATTGACGAAGAGTTGACGGAGCTGAACTTGACGGGCTTTGGGTACTCTTCTGAGGAGAATCTCTAGCCCAGCGCCAAGCTCACGCTCTTCTTCAAGGATGTGGTGATGACTCTCCGGCAGCTCCGGGAAAGGATCCCGAAGCAGCTGGCCGACGAGTCGCGCACGATCTGCGCCGGGGTCTTGGAGAAGGTGTTGGTGAAGGTCCTCTTCCGCAATCTGGGCATCGACCTCTCCCGTGTCACCAAGAAGCTGCCGGAGGGCGCTGATCTTGAAGAACTCAGGGCCATCGTTGCACCCATCGTGGACAAGGTGAACGAGGTCAGGAGGGTCAACGGCGGGCGCGCGGATTAGGCTGCCCTTCTTCTCCCGTTTTCTTGCTGCTGCCGTTTTGGTTATGAGAACAATTTAGTCAGTGCCACAATAAGTCATTCTTGTAATATAACTCTATTCTATGCACTGCTTGCTATGTTATTTCCTTTACTCTGTTGCATCTCTTGTATGCTTTTACCCTACGCTTTGAGGGACCTTGCCGGCGCAAGCACACTGGCTGAGTGCGGAACATCAGCAGCCCGCTGGCGGTGCTGCCTCCGGCAAGAAACCTTCTCGGGGCTAGCTGCTGCTCACTTGTATTGTTGAGCGGGCTCGAAAACAACGCAAGGGCGCAACTTAGCCGCGAGTCGATTCCTCCGCGCACAGGTTTTCCATACAAGGTACGAACGTTCAAGGAATATAACTTAAAAATTTAAAATTGGCTAGGCTCAAACTTTGGCTACTTAGCTTTTCCGTCTTCTTCGTCCCGGCAAGGCTAGATTCCCTTGAATGACGCCCGGTCCAGACTTTTATCTCCCGGCATCTCTCTGTGGCCACGAGCACCTATGGGGCACGAGGGGCCCCTTCTAGTCCGGCAAGGGAGCGGAGGGCGTGCGCAGAGCAGATCGAGGTCGGGCGCGCAGGGGAGACGGGCGATTTTTACCCAGCTTCGGAGCTCTCCGGAGAGATAAAACTCCTACTGCTGCTTTGTGTTTGTATTCTATCTTGCTCAAGAGTGAGCGTATGGTGGTACTGCGTGTGTCGAATGGACCGAACCCCTCCTACGTGCGCATGGCCCTCCCTTTTATAGTCTGAAGGGGGCACCAACATGTGGCAACGTAGGAAGAGGGGGTAGAAAGGTAAAAACGCAGGTTGGTACAACAGTGACCAACAGTGTCCCCTACCTAACTCTGACGGCAGGGGACAAGGGCATTTAATGCCCGTCCGGTCGCCCCAACAGTGCAAAGAAACGACCGTTAGGTGAGCCACCGGTTGCCACGATGGCGTCTCTGTCAGCTCCGCTTGCCACCTCGCTACGCATGGCTGCCCAACGCCTCGCCACGTGCCCCTGGGATGGCCCTGGGGTGAAACACCGCTGGATGCGCTGGATTTTGGGTGGCAGCCTTGCCGCGGCAAGTGCCTTGCCGCGGCCCTTCTCTTGTCATGCCGGCAAGCTTGCCGGCCGCCGGGCCTTGCCGGGACGCGCGGGGCGTCGCGGCAAGTCTTCTGGAAGCGCCTTGGTTGTCCTTCCCGGCAAGCTCCTCTTGCCGGGACCTTTGTCTTCTTAGTTGATACTTTGTTCTTGAATGGCAGTAATAGGAAATGACGGAGGGTCTTGGCGGGCGCCCGGCAAGCCTTGCCGCGGGGTGCTGCGACTGCCCGTGCACGAGTTCGGGGTACTAAGGTGCCCCCTACTTTAGTACACCGACAGGAGCCCCCGGGCCTGGGGCATACACGGTGCCGAGCGTTGTTGGGCCGGCCCCAAAACAGTGCACGGGCACGCGCGGCCTGGGTCCACACAAAATCGGACTCCGTATCCACCGCGTCCTCTCGCAACGGCACGCGTCGATTGCGGCGTCGTGGGAGAGAACGCGGTCAATACTTAACTCCAGGAAATGCGTAACGTTCGCATCCCCCGTTTATAAGCAGAGGAAACGGGGCCGTTCCCCCACTTTCGCCACTTGCAGTTCCTTCCTCCGAAAGGTCCACCGCTCTCCTCCGTCTCCTGAATCAAGAAGACCACCGTGCTCCACCGCCCGTCGTCGCCGTCGCCGCCGTCGCTTTTGCCTCCCCCCACAGCCTCCATCATGGCTCCGAAGGCCGGGAAGGCTACGAAGGCTGTGAAGGCCGCGAAGTCGGCCGAGGCGCTGGAGCTTGAGGCGCTGCGCAAGAAGCAGGTGCTTCCCCCCCCCCCCCCGAGCTCACTCCGGAGGCGTTGCGGGCGGAGTTCTACCTCTTCTGGTCGACGGAAACGCGGGCGCATCCGCGCACGCCGGTGCTTTCCGCGGAGGCCTCCAAATCGAAGAAGTTCCCCAAAGGGTACTACTTCTTCCCTGTATTCTTCTATTACAGGCTCTGCCCACCTTTTTCCGATTTCTTTTGCGACATCATGAACACCTACGGGTTCCATCTGCTTGATTTCACCCCCAATGCCGTTCTGACAATGGCGGTTTTCGCACACCTCTGCGAGGACTTCGTTGGTATCCTCCCCAATGTGGCCCTTTTCCGTCATTATTTCTCCCCTCGAGCCGAGAAAGGGGAGCCACTGGCTGGCGGAATTGCCTGGACCTCCCGGATGGGCATGAAGGAGGTGTACTTGATGGGCGAGCTCCGCAGCAAGTGGGACAAGTGGAGGGCGGAGTGGTGCTGGATCTGTGATGCCAGTCCACCGTCGTTCACCAAGCTGTGCAAGACCCGGGTGGTGCGTGGCAACGACTGGAGTTCTCTGTCGCCGGATGACGCCAAGCTGATGATCGCTACCACCCGAATCCTCCGGCTCAGGCATGCCGGACTCACAACAGGGGCGGTCGGCGCGGATTTCCTTCGCCGTCGTATCGCCCCTCTGCAGGCGAGGGGGAGGCCCGCCTGGCTGTTTAGCGGCCCGGCGGATTTCATGAGGCTGCGCCCAGGCCTTAACTTCAACTTCACGGTCATGGAGCTTGGCGCGATGCTGAGGGAGATGTTCAAGCATGACGCCAATCATCCAGAGTGGTTTCAGTTGGCGCAGGGCGTCGTCCCCTTGTGCAATAACTCCCAGCGCGATCGCATCTGCGCAATGATGCCAGAGTGCGACTCGCATGGGATAAGTCCAAACTGGATAGAGCCTGCCGCGGAGGTCGTGCAGCAATTCTTCGATGACTTGTCGGAGGTGGAAGTTAATTCCGACGACCAGAAGCTCCTCACCCATGCCACCACTGCCGATGAGCTGGTGTATATCGCTAGCAGGGCCGAAGAGGCGGCGGCAGCCGCTGCTGCGGGCGAGTTTGGCTTCACGCTGGCGGAGGCGGATGCAGCTGCGGCGGCAATCCTTGCCGCCCGGGAAGAACTTGCCGGAGAAGGCGATGGCGAAGGGGAGGTCGAGGCCGGAACGGGCGAGCCCGTCGAGGGCGCGAGCGGCCAGCCGTCTTCGAGCAACTTGCCGCAGGCGGAGCCCACAGCGCAGCCCCAATTCTGACCGACAAGACGCCTCCGTCGAGTCGGAGAGCTGGCAGAGGAGCAGGCCGTCCAGCAGCCGCGGCGCCGTGGGACACGTTCCACCGCGGCAAGTACCGTTGCCGCGGGAGGGTCCCAGGCCGCGCCGGCAACGGAGGCGGGGTCTTCTCGGGCCGCCACGCCTGATCCCGCCGCAGCCCTCGGCAAGCGCCGGAGGGAGCCTACTCCTCCGCCACGTCGCGCTGAGAGGGTACCGGAGTTCGACCTCTCCGCGCTAAGCTCCGATGACGATGAAGAGGAGGAGGAGGAGGAGAAGTAAGGCTTTTTTCATACTGTACTCGTCTTTCTTTTGATCCTCGTTGTTGTTTGTCTCGTATCTAATTTGTTTCTCTCCAAACCCCTGTTTCGTCTCAGGACTTTGGCGGAGAGAGCGGCGAAGAGGGCCAAGGTCCCCGTGGTCAACATCGAGGACGATCCTGCTGTGGTGGCAGAAGATACGTCCGAGACCACTTTGATGGACCCCGGTCCCTTCCCCTCGCAGCAGCTCCCAGCACAGCCCCCAGCGTAAGTGCCTTGATTTACCTCCTGTCGTGGGGCGCGCATGGTTGCTTCTTCTTCTGCCAACATCTTGATTGTTGACTCTTTTCTATACAGGAGCAGAACAGGCCCACCAGGAGCAGTCGGAGGCCGACCCGGAGGTGTCGTCGGCCTCGACTACGCCACCGAGGGCCGATTCCCCGATATGGGAGCCATCTCCAGCAAGGAAGGGGTCTCCGGCAAGGGGTGGAACCAGTGAGCCCCCGGTGGTGGAGCCCACGATCACAGAGCCCAGCACAGGTGACCCTCCTTGTCGGGGACTCTCCCTCGGGTTCTGCTGATCTCCCTTTTCCTTCTTTTGGGTATTTGCTTGACTTTCCCTTCCTCTCCCTGCCTTCAGATCCTCCCCTTGGGGACCCGATGGAGGCTGAGGCCACCGGCGAGGAGGGCGGGCGCGGCAACACTGGGGATGCCGTCGCCGCTGAGGAGAGGCCGGCGCGGAGGAGCCCGCCGGCGAAGAGGCCGCCAAGGCCGCTGGCACAGGGGCTGGCGAGGGGTCCGGCGACCGCACTGACGACCCGGAGGACGCAGGAGCGCGAGGCGCTGCACCGACTGCCGACCCCTCCGCCGCTGACGCAGCGCTGGGCTCCGAGGAGCCCCAGCCCGGCGCATACTTGAAAGCCGGCGAGGGCGTATATATCAAGCTCCCCTGGGCATCGAGCTCCAGGGCACCGGTTGAAGGAGAGGAGTTTGACGGGGAGGTACTTGCCTCTGCCGGGCTGGCAGTGGTCGACAGGCCAAGCAGCAGCAGTGGCGAGTCCGAGGAGGAGCAGCTGCTCCGAAAGCTGGTGTCACTCTACCGCGCCGGCAAGCGAAGCTTGAGTCCCGGGAAGCGCTTGTCGCGCAGGCGGGAGTTGACATAGAAAACATGCGCAAGAACTCAAGAGCCGCAACCAGGAGGCCCTCCAGTCCATTGCTGAGGAGAGGGCGCAGCTCGACGAGGCGAAGAAGGCGTTCATCCTGGAGAAGGCTGAAGCCGAGGAGCAGCAGAGGCTCGCCGCCGAGGAGCTGTCCAAGCGGGACGGCGAGCTGATACAGAGGAAGGCGTACTTGGACAGCCATGACGAGGAGCTCGCCGTCCGGGAACAATCACTTGGCGGGGCACTCAAGGAGGCGAAGGATGCCGCCGCGGCTGCCGAAGCCGCCAAGAAGGAGTTGGAGGAGAAGGTGACGCAGCTGGAGGCGGACGCGACAAGGAAAAACGAAGAGCTTGCCGCACTCCAGCGCGATCGCGAGAAGGATGCGCGCGCCCACGGTGATCTGCAAGTCCAGCTCTCCGAGAAGATCAAGGAGCTGAACGCCGCCAAGGACTCGAGCGCTGATCTAGAGCTGAAATTGGCCACCTTGACGGAGACGCTGGACGCCGCCAAGAAGCGAGAAGATATCCTGAGGAAAGACCTCAAGGGCAACGAGGAGCTGCTGACGAGGGCCGCCGAGACCCAGAACACCTTCAAGACCACGGTGGAGCTCTGGACGGAGGGCCTCGTCAACATCGCCGCGCTCATTGACGAGGAGTTGGCGGAGCTGAACTTGACGGGCTTTCGGGTACTCCACTGAGGAGAATCTCCAGCCCAGCGCCAAGCTCACGCTCTTCTTCAAGGATGTGGTGACGGCTCTCCGGCAGCTCCGGGAAAGGATCCCGAAGCAGCTGGCCGACGAGTCACGCGCGATCTGCGCCGGGGTCTTGGAGAAGGTGTTGGTGAAGGTCCTCTTCCGCAATCCGGGCATCGACCTCTCCCGCGTCACCAAGAAGCTGCCGGAGGGCGCTGATCTTGAAGAACTCAGGGTCATCGTTGCACCCATCGTGGACAAGGTGAACGAGGTCAGGAGGGTCGACGGCGGGCGCGCGGATTAGGCCGCCCTTCTTCTCCCGTTTTCTTGCTGCTGCCATTTTGGTTATGAGAACAATTTAGTCAGTGCCACAATAAGTCATTCTTGTAATATAACTCTATTCTGTGCACTGCTTGCTATGTTATTTCCTTTACTCTGTTGCATCTCTTGTATGCTTTTACCCTACGCTTTGAGGGACCTTGCCGGTGCAAGCACACTTGCTGAGTGCGGAACATCAGCAGCCCGCTGGCGGTGCTGCCTCCGGCAAGAAACCTTCTCGGGGCTAGTTGCTGCTCACTTGTATTGTTGAGCGGGCTCGAAAACAACGCAAGGGCGCAACTTTGCCGCGAGTCAATTCCTCCGCGCACAGGTTTTCCATACAAGTTATGAATGTTCAAGGAATATAACTTAAAAATTTAAAATTGGCTAGGCTCAAACTTTGGCTACTTAGCTTTTCCGTCTTCTTCGTCCCGGCAAGGCTAGATTCCCTTGAATGACGCCCGGTCCAGACTTTTATCTCCCCTTCCCCCCCCCCCTGGTGAACTTGTGGGCGGAGGAATCTTCTTTTTGAGAAGAAAGAAGAGAAAATAATGATATGGGACCCTGAGGTTCTTTATTGCTTACCGGGGGTAAGTGCTGCACAAAGTGTCAGATATATATGCAAGAAAAAGAAAGATGCACTGAATGTGACAAGATGTGCAGGGCGCATAAACTTTATTTATGCACGGGAGCTGCGCCCAGCTTTGCACAAAGTGTTACATGCAACGGCGGCAAGGCTTGTACAAAAGGTGGTTGCCGGAATAGGTCCGGCAACCGCGCCTTATGGGTAAAACTTGCGAAGGTGTTCTATATTCCAGGAATTGCTCACCGGAATGCCATCTTCGGTCTCAAGGCGGACACCGCCGGGCCTAGTGACTCGTTTCACCCGATAAGGGCCCTCCCACTTTGGCGTCAACTTGTTTGAATTCTTGGCAGATTGAACGCGCCGAAGAACAAGGTCGCCTTCCTCGAAGCTTCTGGCGTTAACCTTGCGGCTATGATAGCGGTGCAAAGCTTGCTGGTAGCGAGCAGCTCGCACAGCAGCCTGAAGACGATCCTCCTCGAGGAGCACTGCGTCATCTTGCCGCAGCTCCTCTTGCTCAAGCTCATCATAAGCGAGCACTCGTGGCGATCCGTATACGAGTTCCATGGGGAGAACTGCCTCTGCTCCATAGACAAAAGCAAAAGGTGTCTGGCCAGTGGCTCGATTTAGCGTCGTCCTAGTCGACCAAAGAACCACCGGCAACTGCTCGATCCAATTTTTTCCGCACTTGTGCAGCCTGTCGAAAGTCCTGGTCTTGAGCCCGCGTAGCACTTCAGCGTTCGCCCTCTCCGCTTGCCCGTTGCTTCTCGGGTGAGCAACAGAAGCGAAGCAGACCTTGGTGCCAAGATCTTGGACGTATTGCATGAAGGTGTGGCTCGTAAATTGCGTGCCATTGTCGGTGATGATCCTGTTAGGGATCCCGAAATGGCAAACAACCGACCTAAAGAACTTGACTGCTGACTGTGCTGTCACCTTCCTTACTGGTTCCACTTCAGGCCACTTTGTGAACTTGTCGATTGCAACGTACAAGTACTCAAAGCCCCCGACAGCTCGGGGGAAGGGGCCGAGGATGTCGAGCCCCCAGACCGAAAATGGCCAGGACAAAGGGATTGTTTGGAGAGCTTGAGCTGGTTGATGAATCTGTTTGGAATGGAACTGGAACGCTTCACACTTGGTTACTTGTGCAGTTGCATCCTGGAGGGCTGTCGGCCAGAAGAAGCCTTGCCGGAAAGCCTTGCCGGCAAGTGCTCTTGCGCCAATGTGGTGACCACATATGCCTCCATGTATTTCCGCCAACAGCTCTTGTCCATCTTCCCGGGAAATGCACTTCAATTTCACTCCGTTGAATCTTCTTCTGTACAGTATGTCATCGACAAACTGGTACATACTCGATTGCCGGGCTACTCTTTCCGCTTCTTCCTGCTCTTTGGGAAGTTCTCCTAGCTAAAGGAAATGGACTATTGGCTGTGCCCAGGCCGGAGCTTGTGGCTCGACAACAAGGACTGAAGGCGCAAACGCGGCTGCGAGAACATCCGTTTCTACGGCAAAGGTCGGGGATCCTGCAGGAGCGAGATGTGCCCCGACAAGCGTGTCGGGACACAGCTTTTCGGCAGTGTCTGCTTCGATGAAACAAGCTCCGGGGCTTGTCGGAGCGGACTGCTCCTCAGCGTTCTCTGTGTTGATCCTGGGAACCTTCTTGGCGGCGGCTCCGGGGAGCTCTGCCGGAAAGTGGTCGCCGGCAGGCAACTTCCTCTTCTTGTTCTGTCCAGTTGATGGTATGACGGATGGCTGAGTTAGGTTGAGCACTAAAATCCCTGGTTCCACAGGCAACTTAAGTGCGGCACATTTTGACAGGCCATCTGCGACGTCATTCTGCGCTCTTGGAACATGTTCCATTTGTAGGCCGTCGAAATGCTCCTCTAGCTTTCTCACTTCATCAATGTATGCTTCCATCAGCGGACTCTGATAATATTTGTTAACTTGGCGGACGACAAGCTGTGAGTCACCCCTGACAATAAGTTTTTTGATCCCAAGTTCAGCTGCGATCCTGAGTCCGGCAAGCAAACCCTCATACTCTGCAGTATTGTTTGTTGCTTGCTGTTTGGGAAAGTGCATATGGACCACATACTTGAGGTGTTCTCCGGCAGGGGCGACGAGTAGCACGCCTGCTCCGGCGCCTTGCAGTGAAAAGGCACCATCAAAGTACATGACCCATTCTTTGCTAGCTTCCTTGACGGGGATGCTCTTCTCCGGAGTTTCTTCGTCCGGTGTTGGCGTCCATTCCGCTATAAATTCTGCCAAAGCCCGGCTCTGAATAGTTGAAGTGCTTTCAAACTTGAGCCCAAAGCTTGACAATTCCAGTGCCCACTCGACAATCCTGCCTGTTGCTTCCGGATTTTGCATTATCCTCTTCAGCGGAAAGCGAGTGACAACCGTGATCTCATGTGCTTGAAAATAATGGCGCAGCTTTCTGGAGGCCATGAGTAGGCCAAAAAGCAACTTCTGCACACCAGAGTATCTTGATCTAGCCCCTGCAAAAGGGAACTGACGAAGTAAACTGGGCGCTGCACCTTCTTCTTCGGTGTTTCTTCCGGCAACTGCACGGATCCTCCCTTGGCGGAGCCAGAACTCGTCGGATCAAGACTTGCCGGGCCAGAGCTTGTCGGGGAAGTCCTCTGCTTGTCGCTGGACTCGCTTGCCGCGGCTGTTGGCTCATCGTCTGCCTCCCTCTCCGCCACTAACGCAGCACTAACCACTTGATTGGTTGCCGCCAGGTACAGCAGCAACTTCTCTTGTGGCTTAGGTGCGACAAGTGATGGAGTGGAGGACAAATATTTCTTCAAGTCCTGCAGCGCAGCCTCCGCTTCTGGAGTCCATTTCACGGGACCCGCCTTTTTCAAGATTTTGAAAAATGGCAAGGCGCGTTTAGCAGACTTGGAAATGAATCTACTGAGAGCAGCGACGCAGCCGGCAAGCCTTCGCACATCCTTGACTCGCTTTGGTGCTTCAATTTGCTCGATGGCCTTGATCTTGTCGGGATTGGCTTCAATCCCCCTCTGAGACACGAAGAACCCAAGAAGCTTGCCGGAAGGGACTCCGAACACACACTTCTCGGGATTCAACTTGAGATTGACCTTGCGCAGATTTGCAAAAGTCTCATCCAAATCTTGGATCAGGGTTTCCTTGTCCTTGCTCTTAACCACTATGTCATCCATGTAAGCTTCTACATTCCTGTGCAACTGTGGCTCAAAAGCATGGCTGACTACTCTTGCAAATGTCGAACCAGCATTCTTTAACCTGAAAGGCATCCGTACAAAGCAGTATGTGCTACATGGAGTAATGAATGCGGTTTTCTCTTCATCCTCTTCTGCCATGAAGATCTGGTGATATCCTGAGTAAGCATCAAGGAAAGAAAGCAGATCACATCCTGCTGTGGAGTCTACAATCTGGTCAATGCGCGGCAAGGGGAATGGATCCTTGGGACAGGCCTTATTGACATCAGTGAAGTCGATGCAAAGCCTCCACTTCCCGTTTGCCTTGCGCACGACTACTGGATTGGCTAACCACGTCGGATGGAGTACTCCTCGGACCAGGCCTGCTGCTTCCAACTTCCTGATCTCCTCTGCTATGAATTCTTGACGCTCTACTGCTTGCTTTCTGACTCTTTGCTTGACGGGCCGTGCGTGAGGGCAGACGGCAAGGTGGTGCTCGATTACTTCCCTGGGAACACCGGGGATGTCAGATGGCTGCCATGCAAACACATCGACATTCGCCCGCAGGAAAGCAACGAGCGCGCTTTCCTATTTAGGATCAAGCGTGGCACTGATGGTGAAGGTACCACCGGTGCCATCCTCCTTGGCGGCCACTTTCTTGGTCTCTGGTGAAGCTGTCTTTGCCCTCTTGCACTTGCCGGTGGAGCTCCATGGTGCGTCCTCGACGGCAGCGCAGCACTCCGGGGAGGTGCTCTTGCCGGAGTGGGCATCAGAGCTGCTCTTGCCGGACTTGGCTTTCTTCTTCCCCCGGGGAGCTTCAGCGGCCAGTGGCTCACGCCCGACTGCGGCTGCTGCTTCCCGGTAGATCTTGTCGGTGCAGATAAGTGCATCCTTCTTGTCGCCTTGGACAGAAATGACACTTATCGGACCAGGCATCTTGAGCACATTGTATGCGTAGTGAGAGGCCGCCATGAACTTGGCGAGCGCTGGTCGGCCGAGTATCCCATTGTAGGGTAATGGGATATCAGCAACATCGAATGTGACCCTGTCCGTCCTGAAATTCAGCTCGCTGCCAAACGTCACTGGCAGTGTGATCTTCCCCTTGGGCTTGCTCCTTCCCGGATTTATCCCTTGAAAGGTACCAGTTTCTTCGAGCTCGATGTCGGGGATCTGGAGCTTCTTGAGCACTGCGGAGGAAATCAGGTTCAGGCCGGCCCCGCCGTCAACCAACATCTTCGTGACCTTGAGGTTGCGGATTGTTGGTGAGACCAACATCGGCAAGCACCCGACCGTAGTGATGCGATCAGGGTGGTCCTCAACGTCGAAGATGATGGGCGTGCTGGACCACTTCAGAGGTCTGCGCGACTCGACGGATGGCTCCGCTGCGTTTACTTCTCGCACCCACTGCTTGAGTTGGCGGTGCGAGGTGTGCAGTGAGGCACCACCGTCGATGCACAACACCTCTGTTGCCTTCTAAAACTCTTGGTCATCAGTCTCATCTTCCTCCATCTCATCATCCTCATCTTCATCTTCATCCTTGTCGCGGCCATGGGGAGGCCTGTCTCCTTGCCGCGGCTTGGCCTTGCTGCGGTGCCCTCCCCGGGCGGGAAGCTTCTTGCCGGATCCTCCGCCACCTCCCTGGGCTCTCTCCTTATCGCGGCGCTCGTACTCAGCTTTCTGTAGCTCCGCCATCTACTCAACTTTCTTGCAGGTTTGGAGTTCATGGCCCTTGGTGCGGTGGATCTTGCAATACCGCTTGCCGGAGCCATCCTACTTGTCGGCGGCTACCACAGCCTCGCCGGAGTCGTCGGCTTTGGCCTTGTCGGAGCCGCCTCCGTTGCCGGAATGCTCAACAGCTAGCACATCCTTAGCCTTTCTCTTCCTGTTGTTCCGCCTCCGGTTCTTCCTTGCCGGGGCGGCATCCTCACTGTCAGATCCTTCTGTTCCTGCAACCTCTCCGGGGATTTTCCTCCCCTCCTCAGCCCGCGCACACTTGTCGGCCAGAGCATAGAGCTTGCTGACATCTCTGATCTTGCACATCGCCATCTCTTCCCTCATCCTGCGGTTGCGCACGTTCTGATGGAACGCGCTGATAACCGCGGCAGGGTGGACGTCTGGGATGTTGCGCTGCACCTGGCTGAATCTCTGTATGTACTTACGCAGGGGCTCTCCCTCCTTCTGGACGAGCAAGTGGAGGTCACTCTCCTGGCCATGAGGCTTGTGGCCACCTGTGAAGGCGCCGACAAACTGATGACACAGGTCCACCCATGAAGAGATGGAGCCGTCCGGCAAGTGCATGAGCGAAGATCTGACGTTGGGCTTGAGCACCAGTGGGAAGTAGTTGGCGAGGATCTTCTCGTCGCGCCCTCCGGCAGCCTGCACCGCGATGGTGTAGATGCTGAGGAACTCCGACGGATGTATCCTGCCATCGTACTTCTCGGGCACGTCTGGCTTGAAGTTCTTGGTTTTGGGCCACTGGACTTGCCGCAGCTCACGGGTGAACGCAGGGCAACCTGCCGCGTATGGCAAGTCGCCTGGTTCCCCTGGCGCGTGCACATCAACAGTGGGCCCAGCGCGCTGGTCAGATTGACGTCGCGCTTCTCTTCTGCGCTCGATGCGAGTGCGAGCGTCTTCGTGCCGCCGTTCTTGGAGAACGTGGCGTTGATCACGGCGAGTTCGCGGGTCCGACGACGCGGTGGAGTCGCCGTCGGGGTTGGTCCGACGAGCCGGCGATCTTGGCCTTCGGGGCTGGGAGTGCACGGAGGTGGCACCCCCAGCGGTCTTGTCAGCGTCGGCTTGCGCCTGGGCGCCTTGCCGGGGCTTCGATGCGCTCGGTTGCCGGGGCTTGTCGCTGTTGGCGAAGCCGATGAGGCTGTATATGGTCATCCTCCAGTCGTCAATCTTGTGTGGCGCCGGAGGGTAATCTAGAAGTAGCTGGGCTCGGGCCAGCGCTTCCTCTGCTGTCTTGGGTGGCGGTGGCGACGAGCGACGCGAGGAGCGGGATGTGCTCGGACTCCCAACTGGATTGGGAGGTGCGACACCCCGTCCGGGCGACCGTACCTCACTCGCGCCAGCATGCTAGCGTGCATGCTGACCTCGAACGTCCCGCGACCCACCAGCTTGGCCTTGCTCCAACGCGAGCACGGTGCTAGGAGCACCGGGGCGCTGTCGACCTTGCACCTCCTGGGAAGGGTTTGGTGTCTGCACGGTTTCCGACGCTTGCGGGGCCTTGTTCTTGGATCTGGTGACGACATGAGTCCCACCGTCGGCGCCCGCTCCTCCACCGGCGTCCACTCCACCGCCCGCTTGTTCCAGCGGTGGTGGTAGAATCGATGTAGATGGAGAGGCACCTCCGAAGGCTTCTTCTTCGGTGGCATGTTGATGAAGATGTCGATGCAGCGCGCGCGGAGACCGGATCAGATGCTCACGACCTCGACGCACCCCCTACCTGGCGCGCCAAAGATGTCGGGGCGTCTCTCTGTGGCCACGAGCACCTATGGGGCACGGGGGGCCCCTTCTAGTCCGGCAAGGGAGCGGAGGGCGTGCACAGAGCAGATCGAGGTCGGGCGCGCGGGGGAGACGGGCGATTTTTACCCAGCTTCGGAGCTCTCCGGAGAGATAAAACTCCTACTGCTGCTTTGTGTTTGTATTCTATCTTGCTCAAGAGTGAGCGTATGGTGGTATTGCGTGTGTCGAATGGACCGAACCCCTCCTACGTGTGCATGGCCCTCCCTTTTATAGTCTAAAGGGGGCACCAACAGGTGGCAGCGTAGGAAGAGGGGGTAGAAAGGTAAAAACGCAGGTTGGTACAACAGTGACCAACAGTGTCCCCTACCTAACTCTGACGGCAGGGGACAAGGGCATTTAATGCCCGTCCGGTCGCCCCAACAGTGCAAAGAAATGACCGTTAGGTGAGCCACCGGTTGCCACGATGGCGTCTCTGTCAGCTCCGCTTGCCACCTCACTACGCATGGCTGCGCAACGCCTCGCCACGTGCCCCTGGGATGGCCCTGGGGTGACACGCCGCTGGATGCGCTGGATTTTGGGTGGCAGCCTTGCCGCGGCAAGTGCCTTGCCGCGGCCCTTCTCTTGTCGTGCCGGCAAGCTTGCCGGCCGCCGGGCCTTGTCGGGACGCGCGGGGCATCGCGGCAAGTCTTCTGGAAGCGCCTTGGTTGGCCTTCCCGGCAAGCTCCTCTTGTCGGGACCTTTGTCTTCTTAGTTGATACTTTGTTCTTGAATGGCAATAATAGGAAATGATGGAGGGTCTTGGCGGGTGCCCGGCAAGCCTTGCCGCGGGGTGCTGCGACTGCCCGTGCACGAGTTCGGGGTACTAAGGTGCCCCCTACTTTAGTACACCGACAGGACGGGGCGTCTCTCTGTGGCCACGAGCACCTATGGGGCACGGGGGGGCCCTTCTAGTCCGGCAAGGGAGTGGAGGGCGTGCGCAGAGCAGATCGAGGTCGGGCACGCGGGGGAGACGGGCGATTTTTACCCAGCTTCGGAGCTCTCCGGAGAGATAAAACTCCTACTGCTGCTTTGTGTTTGTATTCTATCTTGCTCAAGAGTGAGCGTATGGTGGTATTGCGTGTGTCGAATGGACCGAACCCCTCCTACGTGCGCATGGCCCTCCCTTTTATAGTCTGAAGGGGGCACCAATAGGTTGCAGCGTAGGAAGAGGGGGTAGAAAGGTAAAAACGCAGGTTGGTACAACAGTGACCAACAGTGTCCCCTACCTAACTCTGACGGCAGGGGACAAGGGCATTTAATGCCTGTCCGGCCGCCCCAACAGTGCAAAGAAATGACCGTTAGGTGACCCACCGGTTGCCACGATGGCGTCTCTGTCAGCTCCGCTTGCCACCTCGCTACGCATGGCTGCGCAACGCCTCGCCACGTGCCCCTGGGATGGCCCTGGGGTGACACGCCGCTGGATGCGCTGGATTTTGGGTGGCAGCCTTGCCGCGGCAAGTGCCTTGCCGCGACCCTTCTCTTGTTGTGCAGCCATGCGAGGAGCTCGCCGTCCGGGAACAATCGCTTGGCGGGCCACTCAAGGAGGCGAAGGATGCTGCTGCGGCCGCTGAAGCCGCCAGGAAGGAGCTAGAAGAGAAGGTGACGCAGCTGGAGGTGGACGCGACCAGGAAGAACGAAGAGCTTACCGCACTCCAGCACGAGCGCGAGAAGGATGCACGCGTCCACGGTGATCTGCAAGTTCAGCTCTCCGAGAAGATCAAGGAGTTGAACGCTGCCAAGGACTCGAGCGCTGATCTAGAGCTGAGACTGGCTACTTTGACGGAGACGCTGGACGCCGCCAAGAAGCGAGAAGATTCCCTGAGGAAAGACCTCAAGGGCAACGAGGAGTTGTTGACGAGGGCCGCCGAGACCCAGAACACCTTCAAGACCACGGTGGAGCTCTGGACAGAGGGCCTCGTCGACATCGCCGCGCTTATTGACGAAGAGTTGACGGAGCTGAACTTGACGGGCTTTGGGTACTCTACTGAGGAGAATCTCCAGCCCAGCGCCAAGCTCACGCTCTTCTTCAAGGATGTGGTGACGGCTCTCCGGCAGCTCCGGGAAAGGATCCCGAAGCAGCTGGCCGACGAGTCGCGCGCGATCTGCGCCGGGGTCTTGGAGAAGGTGTTGCTGAAGGTCCTCTTCCGCAATCCGGGCATCGACCTCTCCCGTGTCACCAAGAATCTGCCGGAGGGCGCTGATCTTGAAGAACTCAGGGCCATCGTTGCACCCATCGTGGACAAGGTGAACGAGGTCAGGAGGGTCGACGGCGGGCACGCGGATTAGGCCGCCCTTCTTCTCCCGTTTTCTTGCTGCTGCCGTTTTGGTTATGAGAACAATTTAGTCAGTGCCACAATAAGTCATTCTTGTAATATAACTCTATTATGTGCACTGCTTGCTATGTTATTTCCTTTACTCTGTTGCATCTCTTGTATGCTTTTACCCTACGCTTTGAGGGACCTTGCCGGCGCAAGCACACTTGCTGAGTGCGGAACATCAGCAGCCCGCTGGCGGTGCTGCCTCTGGCAAGAAACCTTCTCGGGGCTAGCTGCTGCTCACTTGTATTGTTGAGCGGGCTCGAAAACAACGCAAGGGTGCAACTTAGCCGCGAGTCGATTCCTCCGCGCACAGATTTTCCATACAAGTTACGAATGTTCAAGGAATATAACTTAAAAATTTAAAATTGGCTAGGCTCAAACTTTGGCTACTTAGCTTTTTCGTCTTCTTCGTCCCGGCAAGGCTAGATTCCCTTGAATGATGCCCGGTCCAGACTTTTATCTCCCCTTCCCCCCCCCCCTGGTGAACTTGTGGGCGGAGGAATCTTCTTTTTGAGAAGAAAGAAGAGAAAATAATGATATGGGACCCTGAGGTTC
>NC_057801.1:243710587-243724271 GCF_018294505.1 Triticum aestivum
GCACAGATTTTCCATACAAGTTACGAATGTTCAAGGAATATAACTTAAAAATTTAAAATTGGCTAGGCTCAAACTTTGGCTACTTAGCTTTTTCGTCTTCTTCGTCCCGGCAAGGCTAGATTCCCTTGAATGATGCCCGGTCCAGACTTTTATCTCCCCTTCCCCCCCCCCCCTGGTGAACTTGTGGGCGGAGGAATCTTCTTTTTGAGAAGAAAGAAGAGAAAATAATGATATGGGACCCTGAGGTTCTTTATTGCTTACCGGGGGTAAGTGCTGCACAAAGTGTCAGATATATATGCAAGAAAAAGAAAGATGCACTTAATGTGACAAGATGTGCAGGGCACATAAACTTTATTTACGCACGGGAGCTGCGCCCAGCTTTGCACAAAGTGTTACATGCAACAGCGGCAAGGCTTGTACAAAAGGTGGTTGCCGGAACAGGTCCGGCAACCGCGCCTTATGGGTAAAACCTGCGAAGGTGTTCTATGTTCCAGGAATTGCTCATCGGAATGCCATCTTCGGTCTCAAGGCGGACAGCGCCGGGCCTAGTGACTTGTTTCACCCGATAAGGGCCCTCCCACTTCGGCGTCAACTTGTTTGAATTCTTGGCGGATTGAACGCGCCGAAGAACAAGGTTGCCTTCCTCGAAGCTTCTGGCGTTAACCTTGCGGCTATGATAGCGGAGCAAAGCTTGCTGGTAGCAAGCAACTCACACAGCAACCTGAAGACGATCCTCCTCGAGGAGCAGTGCGTCATCTTGCCGCAGCTGCTCTTTCTCAAGCTCATCATAAGCGAGCACTCGTGGCGATCCGTATACGAGTTCCGAGGGGAGAACTGCCTCTGCTCCATAGACAAGAGCAAAAGGTGTCTGGCCAGTGGCTCGATTTGGCGTCGTCCTGATCGACCAGAGAACCACCGGCAACTACTCGATCCAATTTTTTCCGCACTTGTGCAGCCTGTCGAAAGTCCTGGTCTTGAGCCCGCGCAGCACTTCAGCGTTCGCCCTCTCCGCTTGCCCGTTGCTTCTCGGGTGAGCAACAGAAGCGAAGCAGACCTTGGTGCCAAGATCTTGGACGTATTGCATGAAGGTGTGGCTCGTAAATTGCGTGCCATTGTCGGTGATGATCCTGTTAGGGATCCCGAAACGGCAAACAACCGACCTAAAGAACTTGACTGCTGACTGTGCTGTCACCTTCCTTACTGGTTCCACTTCAGGCCACTTTGTGAACTTGTCGATTGCAACGTACAAGTACTCAAAGCCCCCGACAGCTCGGGGGAAGGGGCCGAGGATGTCGAGCCCCCAGACCGAAAATGGCCAGGACAAAGGGATTGTTTGGAGAGCTTGAGCTGGTTGATGAATCTGTTTGGAATGGAACTGGAACGCTTCACACTTGGTTACTTGTGCAGTTGCATCCTGGAGGGCTGTCGGCCAGAAGAAGCCTTGCCGGAAAGCCTTGCCGGCAAGTGCTCTTGCGCCAATGTGGTGACCACATATGCCTCCATGTATTTCCGCCAACAGCTCTTGTCCATCTTCCCGGGAAATGCACTTCAATTTCACTCCGTTGAATCTTCTTCTGTACAGTATGTCATCGACAAACTGGTACATACTCGATTGCCGGGCTACTCTTTCCGCTTCTTCCTGCTCTTTGGGAAGTTCTCCTAGCTAAAGGAAATGGACTATCGGCTGCGCCCAGGCCGGAGCTTGTGGCTCGACAACAAGGACTGAAGGCGCAAACGCGGCTGCGAGAACATCCGTTTCTACGGCAAAGGTCGGGGATCCTGCAGGAGCGAGATGTGCCCCGACAAGCGTGTCGGGACACAGCTTTTCGGCAGTGTCTGCTTCGATGAAACAAGCTCCGGGGCTTGTCGGAGCGGACTGCTCCTCAGCGTTCTCTGTGTTGATCCTGGGAACCTTCTTGGCGGCGGCTCCGGGGAGCTCTGCCGGAAAGTGGTCGCCGGCAGGCAACTTCCTCTTCTTGTTCTGTCCAGTTGATGGTGTGACTGATGGCTGAGTTAGCTTGAGCACAAAAATCCCTGGTTCCACAGGCAACTTAAGTGCGGCACATTTTGACAAGCCATCTGCGACGTCATTCTCCGCTCTTGGAACATGTTCCATTTGTAGGCCGTCGAAATGCTCCTCTAGCTTTCTCACTTCATCAATGTATGCTTCCATCAGCGGACTCTGATAATCTTTGTTAACTTGGCGGACGACAAGCTGTGAGTCACCCCTGACAATAAGTTTTTTGATCCCAAGTTCAGCTGCGATCCTGAGTCCGGCAAGCAAACCCTCGTACTCTGCAGTATTGTTTGTTGCTTGCTCTTTGGGAAAGTGCATCTGGACCACATACTTGAGGTGTTCTCCGGCAGGGGCGACGTGTAGCACGCCTGCTCCGGCGCCTTGCAGCGAAAAGGCACCATCAAAGTACATGACCCATTCTTTGCTAGCTTCCTTGATGGGGATGCTCTTCTCCGGAGTTTCTTCGTCCGGTGTTGGCGTCCATTCCGCTATAAATTCTGCCAAAGCCCGGCTCTGAATAGTTGAAGTGCTTTCAAACTTGAGGCCACAGCTTGACAATTCCAGTGCCCACTCGACAATCCTGCCTGTTGCTTCCGGATTTTGCAGTATCCTCTTCAGCGGAAAGCGAGTGACAACCGTGATCTCATGTGCTTGAAAATAATGGCGCAGCTTTCTGGAGGCCATGAGTAGGCCAAAAAGCAACTTCTACACACCAGAGTATCTTGATCTAGCTCCCTGCAAAAGGGAACTGACGAAGTAAACTGGGCGCTGCACCTTCTTCTTCGGTGTTTCTTCCGGCAACTGCACAGATCCACCCTTGGCGGCGCCAGAACTCGTCGGATCAGGACTTGCCTGGCCAGAGCTTGTCGGGGAAGTCCTCTGCTTGACACTGGACTTGCTTGCCGCGGCTGTTGGCTCATCGTCTGCCTCCCTCTCCGCCACTAACGCAGCACTAACCACTTGATTGGTTGCCGCCAGGTACAACAGCAACTTCTCTTGTGGCTTAGGTGCGACAAGTGTTGGAGTGGACGACAAATATTTCTTCAAGTCCTGCAGCGCAGCCTCCGCTTCTGGAGTCCATTTCACGGGACCCGCCTTTTTCAAGATTTTGAAAAATGGCAAGGCGCGTTCGGCAGACTTGGAAATGAATCTACTGAGAGCAGCGATGCAGCCGGCAAGCCTTCGCACATCCTTGACTCGCTTTGGTGCTTCAATTTGCTCGATGGCCTTGATCTTGTCGGGATTGGCTTCAATCCCCCTCTGAGACACGAAGAACCTGAGAAGCTTGCCGGAAGGGACTCCGAACACACACTTCTCGGGATTCAACTTGAGATTGACCTTGCGCAGATTTGCAAAAGTCTCATCCAAAACTTGGATCAGGGATTTCCTTGTCCTTGCTCTTAACCACTATGTCATCCATGTAAGCTTCTACATTCCTGTGCAACTGTGGCTCAAAAGCATGGATGACTACTCTTGCAAATGTCGAACCAGCATTCTTTAACCCGAAAGGCATCCGTACAAAGCAGTATGTGCCACATGGAGTAATGAATGCAGTTTTCTCTTCATCCTCTTCTGCCATGAAGATCTGGTGATATCCTAAGTAAGCATCATGGAAAGAAAGCAGATCACATCCTGCTGTGGAGTCTACAATCTGGTCAATGCGCGGCAGGGGGAATGGATCCTTGGGACAGGCCTTATTGACATCAGTGAAGTCGATGCAAAGCCTCCACTTCCCATTTGCCTTGCGCACGACTACTGGATTGGCTAACCACGTCGGATGGAGTACTCCTCGGACCAGGCCTGCTGCTTCCAACTTCCTGATCTCCTCTGCTATGAATTCTTGACGCTCTACTGCTTGCTTTCTGACTCTTTGCTTGACGGGCCGCGCGTGAGGGCAGACGGCAAGGTGGTGCTCGATTACTTCCCTGGGAACACCGGGGATGTCAGATGGCTTCCATGCAAACACATCGACATTCGCCCGTAGGAAAGCAACAAGCACGCTTTCCTATTTAGGATCAAGCGTGGCACTGATGGTGAAGGTACCACCGGTGCCGTCCTTCTTGGCGGCCACTTTCTTGGTCTCTGGTGAAGCTGTCTTTGCCCTCTTGCACTTGCCGGTGGAGCTCGATGGTGCGTCCTCGACGGCAGCGCAGCACTCCGGGGAGGTGCGCTTGCCGGAGTGGGCATCAGAGCTGCTCTTGCCGGACTTGGCTTTCTTCTTCCCCCGGGGAGCTTCAGCGGCAAGTGGCTCGCGCCCGACTGCGGCTGCTGCTTCCCGGTAGATCTTGTCGGTGCAGATAAGTGCATCCTTCTTGTCGCCTTGGACAGAAATGACGCTTATCGGACCAGGCATCTTGAGCACATTGTATGCATAGTGAGAGGCCGCCATGAACTTGGCGAGCGCTGGTCGGCCGAGTATCCCATTGTAGGGTAATGGGATATCAGCAACATCGAATGTGACCCTCTCTGTCCTGAAATTCAGCTCGCTGCCAAACGTCACTGGCAGTGTGATCTTCCCCTTGGGCTTGCTCCTTCCCGGATTTATCCCTTGAAAGGTACCAGTTTCTTCGAGCTCGCTGTCGGGGATCTGGAGCTTCTTGAGCACTGCGGGGGAAATCAGGTTCAGGCCGGCCCCGCCGTCAACCAACATCTTCGTGACCTTGAGGTTGTGGATTGTTGGTGAGACCAACATCGGCAAGCACCCGACCGCAGTGATGCGATCAGGGTGGTTTGCGCGACTCGACGGATGGCTCCGCTGCATTTACTTCTCACACCCACTGCTTGAGTTGGCGGTGCGAGGTGTGCAGAGAGGCACCGCCGTCGATGCACAACACCTCCGTTGCCTTCTAAAAATCTTGGTCATTAGTCTCATCTTCCTCCATCTCATCATCCTCATCTTCATCTTCGTCCTTGTCGCGGCCACGGGGAGGCCTGTCTCCTTGCCGCTGCTTGGCCTTGCCGCGGTGCCCTCCCCGGGCGGGAAGCTTCTTGCCGGATCCTCCGCCACCTCCCTGGGCTCTCTCCTTATTGCGGCGCTCGTACTCGGCTTTCTGTAGCTCCGCCATCTGCTCGACTTTCTTGCAGGTTTGGAGGTCATGGCCCTTGGTGCGGTGGATCTTGCAATACCGCTTGCCGGAGCCATCCTGCTTGTCGGCGGCTACCACAGCCTCGCCGGAGTCGTCGGCTTTGGCCTTGTCGGAGCCGCCTCTGTTGCCGGAATGCTCAACAGCTAGCACATCCTTAGCCTTTCTCTTCCTGTTGTTCCACCTCCGGTTCTTCCTTGCCGGGGCGGCATCCTCACTATCAGATCCTTCTGTTCCTGCAACCTCTCTGGGGATTTTCCTCCCCTCCTCAGCCCGTGCACACTTGTCGGCCAGAGCATAGAGCTCGCTGACATCTCTGATCTTGCACATCTCCATCTCTTCCCTCATCCTGCGGTTGCGCATGTTCTGATGGAACGCCCTGGCAGGGTGGACGTCTGGGATGTTGCGCTGCACCTGGCTGAATCTCTGTATGTACTTACGCAGGGGCTCTCCCTCCTTCTGGACGAGCAAGTGGAGGTCACTCTCCTGGCCATGTGGCTTGTGGCCACCTGTGAAGGCGCCGACAAACTAATGACACAGGTCCGCCCATGAAGAGATGGAGCCGTCCGGCAAGTGCATGAGCCAAGATCTGACGTTGGGCTTGAGCACCAGTGGGAAGTAGTTGGCGAGGATCTTCTCGTCGCGCCCTCCGGCAGCCTGCACCGCGATGGTGTAGATGCTGAGGAACTCCGACGGATGTATCCTGCCATCGTACTTCTCGGGCACGTCTGGCTTGAAGTTCTTGGTTTTGGGCCACTGGACTTGCCGCAGCTCACGGGTGAACGCAGGGCAACCTGCCGCGTATGGCAAGTCGCCTGGTTCCCCTGGCGCGTGCACATCAACAGTGGGCCCAGCGCGCTGGTCATATTGACGTCGCGCTTCTCTTCTGCGCTCGATGCGAGTGCGAGCGTCTTCGTGCCGCCGTTCTTCGAGAACGTGGCGTTGATCACGGCGAGTTCGCGGGTCCGACGACGCGGTGGAGTCGCCGTCGGGGTTGGTCCGACGAGCCGGCGATCTTGGCCTTCGGGGCTGGGAGTGCACGGAGGTGGCACCCCCAGCGGTCTTGTCGGCGTCGGCTTGCGCCTGGGCGCCTTGCCGGGGCTTCGATGCGCTCGGTTGCCGGGGCTTGTCGCCGTTGGCGAAGCCGATGAGGCTGTATATGGTCATCCTCCAGTCGTCAATCTTGTGTGGCGCTGGAGGGTAATCTAGAAGCAGCTGGGCTCGGGCCAGCGCCTCCTCTGCTGTCTTGGGTGGCGGTGGCGACGAGCGGCGCGAGGAGTGGGATGTGCTCGGACTCCCAACTGGATTGGGAGTTGCGACACCCCATCCGGGCGACCGAACCTCACTCGCGCCAGCATGCTGGCGCGCATGCTGACCTCGAACGTCCCGCGACCCACCAACTTGGCCTTGCTCCAACGCGAGCACGGTGCTAGGAGCACCGGGGCGCTGTCGACCTTGCACCTCCTGGGAAGGGTGTGGTGTCTGCACGGTTGCCGACGCTTGCGGGGCCTTGTTCTTGGATCTGGTGACAACATGAGTCCCACCGTCGGCGCCCGCTCCTCCACCGGCGTCCACTCCACCGCCCGCTTGCTCCGGTGGTGGTGGTAGAATCGATGTAGGCGGAGCAGCCACCTCCGAAGGCTTCTTCTTCGGTGGCATGTTGATGAAGATGTCGATGCAACACGCGCGGAGACCGGATCAGATGCTCACGACCTCGACGCACCCCCTACCTGGCGCGCCAAAGATGTCAGGGCGTCTCTCTGTGGCCACGAGCACCTATGGGGCACGGGGGGCCCCTTCTAGTTCGGCAAGGGAGCGGAGGGCGTGCGCAGAGCAGATCGAGGTCGGGCGCGCGGGGGAGACGGGCGATTTTTACCCAGCTTTGGAGCTCTCCGGAGAGATAAAACTCCTACTGCTGCTTTGTGTTTGTATTCTATCTTGCTCAAGAGTGAGCGTATGGTGGTATTGCGTGTGTCGAATGGACCGAACCCCTCCTACGTGCGCATGGCCCTCCCTTTTATAGTCTGAAGGGGGCACCAACAGGTGGCAGCGTAGGAAGAGGGGGTAGAAAGGTAAAAACGCAGGTTGGTACAACAGTGACCAACAGTGTCCCCTACCTAACTCTGACGGCAGGGAAAAGGGCATTTAATGCCCGTTCGGTCGCCCCAACAGTGCAAAGAAACGACCGTTAGGTGAGCCACCGGTTGCCATGATGGCGTCTCTGTCAGCTCCGCTTGCCACCTCGCTACGCATGGCTGCGCAACGCCTCGCCACGTGCCCCTGGGATGGCCCTGGGGTGACACGCCGCTGGATGCGCTGGATTTTGGGTGCCAGCCTTGCCGCGGCCATTCTCTTGTCGTGCCGGCAAGCTTGCTGGCCGCCGGGCCTTGCCGGGACGTGCGGGGCGTCGAGGGAAGTCTTCTGGAAGCGCCTTGGTTGGCCTTCCTGGCAAGCTCCTCTTGCCGGGACCTTTGTCTTCTTAGTTGATACTTGGTTCTTGAATGGCAGTAATAGGAAATGACGGAGGGTCTTGGCGGGCGCCCGGCAAGCCTTGCCGCGGGGTGCTGCGACTGCCCATGCACGAGTTCGGGGTACTAAGGTGCCCCCTACTTTAGTACACCGACAAGGGCGGGTTCAGGTGAAACCTGACCAGTGGGTCCAGGGTGTCAGTGTAATTAGTTTAGCTAGAAATTAATTAAAACTAAACCAGTTAGTTAACAGGGCTGGGCCCCACCTGTCGTTGACTCAACAGAGTCAACCAGGCCCCACCCGCGGTCAAAGTCAAAGTCGGCTGCGCTGGCGTTTAGTCGCCGGCGAGCCCGACGCGGCGGCGAAAGTGATTTTGGCCGTTCCGGCCACCAAATGGGTCGCGGAAGGCATCTAGGTGGAGCTGGGGACAAACCGCAGCTCTTGGTGGAGTTAGTTCAGGTCGGGGTTGCCGGAGTTGGCGCCGGCGACGACCTAGGCGGCCGCCGGAGTTCGGGTGGATGCGAACTCGAAACTAGGGTGTGCGGTGAGGTGCGGGGAGTGTATGGTTAGGCCCTACGCGTCGTGGTGAGTGCGATGGACACCGAGAGGTGGCCGGAGGATGGCCGGGAGCATGTCGGCAACGAGATCCGCGGCGGTGCATGCGGGTGATCTTCGTGTGATTGCTACACAGCTCGGGGCGAGAGAGGAAGGGGAGAGGAGGTAGCTAGGCTCACAGAGCACTTGTAGAGGCAACCGGCGGGGTCGGGGATGAACTGAGGTGGCGACGGCGTTGAAAGGGATCTCCGGCGGTAGCGGACTCGGGCGAAGTCGTGCGGTGGCTTCAGGGCACGCGAGCGCTCGGGGCTCGGCTAGCTTGACGAAGAGGATGGCGGCGGAGCTCCTGGACACGACGAGACGGAGCACGGACGGCGGGGAGCGCGGCTATGGTGATGGGACGGCGGCGGTGGCGTCGGCCATGGCTGGGGGGCGCGAGGGGGAGGAGCTGGAGAGGAGAGGAGGTGTCTGAGGGGTTCGGGGGAGAGAGGGGAAGCGATCCACGTCGCGGCTAGACGAGGGGAGCGGCGAGGCGGCGACCAGGTTCGTGGCACCCATGCGGTGCTCGCCACCGAGAACCTTGCCTGCCTGCCTGGCCGAGCCAAGCAGCTCGCTGGCGCGGCAGTTGGGCTGGGCCGGCAGGTGGGCCGGTTGGTAGGCGCCAGGTAAAATTTCCTTCCTGTTTTCTATTTTTCTGCAACTTTGTGACTTTATTAAAAATACTAGACCAAACCCAAAAATAATGAAACTGATCAATGCCACTGTTTGAAATATAACCAACAGCAAACATTTTAGTTTATGATTATTTGAGCATTTAAAATATTTTATAGTATTTAAATTCCCAAATGAAAATACCATATGATTTAATTCAGAGCCCAAATATGACATGGAAAAATGTGCAACACCTCTGGTTAATGTCTCTAGCATTTTCCAGAGATGATGGACATTTTTGTAAGCCATTTGGATTCACTGAAAATATTTTAGTTGAACCTAGTGAATTCCTTTGATGCTAGGGTTTAAGCATCCCTATTTCAAGTTTCAAAAGAATTTAAACATGATGCAACACTCTAATGCATGCCCTAGGCATTGTCAGAACTAGGGATGTGACAGCTCATCCCAACTAAACAAGAATCTCGTCCCGAGATTCAAGACGCTAGGTAAGAAGACAAAGGGAACACTAAGTAACACAAACTTCATGATCCAACTACCTTCTCGAGGTTGTTGATTTGCCGACTTAAATTGATCTTGATGTCTTGCCTTCGAAATCTTCATCCAACATGACGATGACAGACTGAAACATGTCTACACGGATGGATCATCTTAATGATCACAAGATCAACTCGTGGAATGAGGCGTAGAAACATCTCTCGAGCTGAGACACGAAGCATTCATCCAAAGGGATGGAGTGAGATAGATGACGAGGGTTCACTAGGTAGATAACAATTTCACACTTAAGAAGGTGGAGAATAGTTGTCAGCGCGGCGAGGAGTTAAGTTGCCATGATACCATAACGAGACATCTTAGAGGAGGCAACTCATAGGATCATCCCTTAAGTGGCAAAAAGAATTACCTTTGATTCAGAGATCATTGAGACTCTTTATACCAACTTAGGGCAATTCTTGAGCAATCATTTGGAGGGGTTCGGTATAATGGCATACCCGGATTAGAATGGATGATGTGGATTACCTTGTTGAAAACAACACAAGGGATGATTTTAATAACTGGGGAGAAGCTCAGCAGTAGAGAGTGGGTCCACTGTTCGAGAGGTTATAGCATAACCGAGGAAATTGAGAGCAATCCCAGTTAGTGCCGATGATAACACCTAGAGCTTGTGCGTGCTCTCAAGAACTTGAGCATTTCCATATTCATCAAGGTTTTACCAACATCCGTGTCAAGGATCCTGGCAACACAACATACCACCAAGATGAGTAGTGATGGGCGATGCCGATGCAAAGAAAGATAACCTTCTCAGATTTTACCTTAGCGAGGCCAAGGAAGCAAAATCTGGTTGATCGACCGAGACACATTTAGCACTCTGCTTCTAATGTTCTCCTTGATGTACTAGCGTATCCCATTCATTGAGATGGTCTGGCATCTAGAACATCAAGTAAAGGTCGGACTTCGGAAACACAAAAATCATAAGGCACACAAATAGGGAATAATTCCTACGAAGTCCTTATGGAGAGGTGGCCAACTTCTTTAATCAAGATATTACAATAACAGGTCTTCCGGCTGGGTGTGTTGGCCACGACATTCTCTTTACCGGGTTATAAAGAGACCAATATTATAGTTCTTGGAAGATGTTCCAACCATCACATCTGCCTGAGATTCAGATCTGGTTGGTGTCAGAATAATTCAGACTCATCGAGTCTATAAAGAAATATGAAAGTTTGCAACACAATTCGACGAGATAACGTTGCGAGATTCTCGAGGAATGGGCTAGGGTAGCAAGCTCCAAAAGACGAGCCGGCTCTGCTACAACATGTGAACATGTTGTCCAAGACAAGCATGACCACAAAGTAGTCTTATAATAAAACACTACCGAGTTCAAGTGGGGAACCATCAACAAGGATATCGAAGTCCTTGCATAAGTCTTGCTCTTAAGAAGGAACTTCTTCTCCTTGAACAATTGAATCAGTGGCTTGGTGTGCTAGGAATACATATAGAATGAAGGTTGCAAGTCTTCGAACCACAGAATACTTCGCACGTATGCATGACTGATTTGGGATGATTCCAAAGGAAGCAACATTGACTTTCTCGAATCCACGGCGGCAACTTGCATCAAATGCACATGAACTAGAGGAAGTCACTTCTTACATCCGAACATGGGCTTCATGAGCTAGCATGAACAAATGCTTTCAAAAGTTTCCAACACTAGCTTAATGTTTAACAAAATTATGGAGAAGACAAGGATGTTGTCGATGGGCTCAACAACAATTCATCCAGATTCCCATGGAGATGGAATTCCACAACTATGTGAACAAGGTGATAGTATTGGTCAGACCCAAAAGATATAATGGTGTATGCTCGAGGAAAATTCACGAGTAAGACAACATTACGAACATTGTTGTTTCTGATTTGATTTGAGAATAGCCCACACTCAAATCAAAGTTTTAGCAAGACAATAGCTCCAACAACTGGTCACGAGGATCAATCGATGAAGATACCATCTTTCTTCAACACACACACAAAAACATCCCTTCGAGATGAGCTAAGTCGGACAAGCTTTTATCTTCCAACTCTCCAAGTTGTTGTTTAGCTTAACCAACTACCTCAGGGGTATCCAACACGAATTCTTGGAGAAAGGGTGGTTACAAGAAAACCAACTTGATCACGAACTCAACATAGAGGTCAGGTGACGACCTGGTGATACTTCTGAGAAGATATTCGGAAAGTCACGAACCACCAATATGTTACTAAGCTCAAGAACAATCTTGCTTTTCAGGGCAAGACGATATGATCAAATAAGCAAGGATTGGCACTATCCTAACTTATTGATCGAAGAGTGCACCGGAAATAAGGACTAGGTAGCACGATCAATCTTAGAATAATGATTCAATAACCACACGCTAAGAATGAGAATATTGTCCATTTACTACCAAGCAACGAGGTTGCTAGAAGTATCGATTTCACACATCACAGTTCACTTGTTAGCATTCCGGTTACAATAACACGGGGCCGAGGAATGAAAAATGATAGCGAGAAGTATCACTACGTCAAGAATTCATGAGAAATGGTGCAATTCTCATGACAATCCTGACATAAAGACGGTAACACTCCAAGATAGACCAAAACAAAAGCTGGATTGGCATTTGATTTGCGGATTGCAACTGCTTTGACCCAATCCTGGATATGGATGAGGTATTGGAGTTTGTTTCTCCAAGTAATTCCGGATAGAATGGCTTGACGGACCACAAGAGTAATAGGCATCGATAAATGAATGCAAGCCTACTCTTGACTATCAATTGATAGACGAGGGTCAGGACACAACTAAAGAGAACAACTCAAAGGAACATATAACTTTCTGAGTTGTGGATGCATAGATTAATATGTCGAGCGAAGCTCAACATTTCTTCCGGATAACCCATGCGGAAAGGGTAGAACTGGCAGATTCACAATTATGAATGGAGAACTCCTCAAGAGCACTCTTATTGTGATCTTTTGGTTCAAAGGAACTCCTGCCAAGAATGGTTCATAGTATTTGGAAGAAGGAAATACCACGGACCTCGAGAACTAATGCAAGGGTTACTAATAACCTAAAGGAATGAGCAAACACTATCAACATGAAGTAAGTAGGGTGAATCTCGGGTTCAGAAACCCAGAAGTAGAATACCTACTACTAAGAGGCATCACGAGATGCTTTCGAGAATAAAGGCCAGAATCATCACACTGGGACACAAATCATGGCTAGATTACTAGATGATCCCCTAAGACACCTAGGGTCATAATAATAATTCCAACATATATGTCGAGGAAATAGAATACCTCAACTCAGCAATTAGTGTGATTAACCTGGCCCAAGGAACATCAAAACCAGAGGGAAAGGATTTGCAAGTGCATCAGATTGTTTAGAAACCTGGGATGACTCGGACAGCATAACTGCTATAAATGCTCAAAACGATTGGAGGCATGCTACAAAAATGGTGGCGTAGCCACTCAGAAGCATAATAGCAAGGTTTCGAGATCAACAGTTATGAACATACGGAAGTAGTAAAACTGAACTAAGATTTGAAACTAACAATTCTATAAGTCTATGGATTAGTAACACGTCATCCTGATAGATAGATGAGAAAGCCTAGTTTCTTAATCCCCGTAGAAAAGAAGAGGTTGACTCAGATCAGAAGGCCATGAGGTATAAGGAGTAAAAAGAGCCTTACGTTCCAACCCACAATCAATTCCCTTATATAACTAAAGAATTTCTAGACTCAACTTCGACCAGTTTGGCTTGGTAATCCTACAGGCAGTCAGGCTCTGATACCAAAGCTGTCAGGACCCCGACTCAATGCCACATCGATCTAGCATGTAACACCTCATATCACTTTGCGGCCTCACGCACGGTATTCCCACGGGTGTAGCCTTACCTTTGCCCGGGACCGTTTGCGCCTTTTGGCACACGTATATGATAGTGTCGCTAGCATCCATATGATAAGGAGCCCGGGCTGACATGGCTAGTCATAAACCCAAAGTGGCACAAACTTACAAGGACAGGCATCCATGACCTAGCATCGAACGTGTCGGTCATCAGGGAGTGAATCCAGGCTGTAGCACTGGGCTAGCAGGACTCTGGTGAACCGGGCTGTAGCGGGCTAACAGGACTCTGGTATTCATCGCGTGACATTTCCCCGAAGGGACAGACACAAGAACGAAGAAGGACACATGCCGGCTGTCAGGACCCCGACTCGATGACACATCGATCTAGCATGTAACACCTCATATCACTTTGCGGCCTCACGCACGGTATTCCCACGGGTGTAGCCTTACCTTTTCCCGGGACCGTTTGCGCCTTTTGGCACACGTATATGATAGTGTCGCTAGCATCCATATGATAAGGAGCCCGGGC
>NC_057801.1:243724486-243728083 GCF_018294505.1 Triticum aestivum
GGGCTGACATGGCTAGTCATAAACCCAAAGTGGCACAAACTTACAAGGACAGGCATCCATGACCTAGCATCGAACGTGTCGGTCATCAGGGAGTGAATCCAGGCTGTAGCACTGGGCTAGCAGGACTCCGGTGAACCGGGCTGTAGCGGGCTAACAGGACTCTGGTATTCATCGCGTGACATTTCCCCGAAGGGACAGACACAAGAACGAAGAAGGACACATGCCGGCTGTCAGGACCCCGACTCAATGACACATCGATCTAGCCTGTAACACCTCATATCACTTTGCGGCCTCACGCACGGTATCCCCACGGGTGTCGCCTTACCTTTGCCCGGGACCGTTTGCGCCTTTTGGCTCACGTATATGATAGTGTCGCTAGCATCCATATGTTAAGGAGCCCGGGCTGACATGACTAGTTGTAAACCCAAAGTGGCACAGACTTACAGGGACAGGCATCCATGACCCAGCTTCGAACGTGTCGGTCATCAGCAAGTGGGTCCGGGCTGTAGCACTGGGCTAGCAGGACTCCGGTAAACCGGGCTGTAGTGGGCTAACAGGACTCCGGTACTTAATGCGTGACATTTCCCCGAAGGGACACACACCGGAACGAAGAAGGACACATGCCGGCCAGCCTAAGTGTTCCAGAGCAGTAGCAAGCTACCATGGCTCAGCGGTAACACTAGGAGACATTTCCCGGTAAGAGAGGCTACTAAAGATAAACAACTAGATAGTCAGATCCCACACATACCAAGCATTTCAATCATACACACAATATGCTCGATATGTGCAAATACAACAAGGCATCACAACATGACTCTACGACACAAGTACTTTATTTAAGGCTCAGAGAACCATACATAACATACACAAGGTACGGGTCTCACGACCTAGCATTCAAGTCATACAGTCATACAAACCAGCAGCGGAAGTAACTTGTCTGAGTACAGACAACTAGAAAGATAAAAGAGGCTTGGAAAGCCTAGCTATACTACGTGGTCCTTCACAAGCTCAAGATCACCACCTGGTCCTTTAGCCTACTCGTTGATGTCAACGTCTACGTAGAACCCATCAGAAGGGGTTGCAGCGTCTTCTGTAAAAATGTAAATTATAGCAACATGAGTACAAAGGTACTCAGCAAGACTTACATCAGATCCTACATACATGCATATTATCAAGAAGGGTTGGTGGAGTTATTGCAGCAAGCCAGCTTTGACTCTTGGCTAGGCTAACCTACGAGACTCCAACTTGAAATGGTTTTTCGCACACGAGTCCACTAACCACCACTTCAATACACTACCGAGGATCCACCTCCGTCTTCCTATGGAAGAGCCATCCTCGGCACTCTTATCTTGAGGCTTTTAGTAGTTTCCATTTACTTGTCTATGAACTGTATAGGCAACCAAGTAGTCCTTTACCGCGGACGCGGCTATTCGAATAGATCATGATAACCCTGCAGGGGTGTACTTCTTCATACATGTTTCCACCACTTAGCGTCTGCACACGACATGTGCTCGGCAGACTTCAAGCGAAAGCCGACGTGGGTGTAGACCACGACCTACCTAAACACCTAAGCCTCTAGTCCAGGTTTATCGCCTATCCAGGTTCCATCCGCAGGGAGTCCGGCCGAGGTTTCCCATACGGCCCCGAACGATGTGAACAGGGTTCCCGAAATACCTAACGGGTATTCGGTACACCCGGCCACGTACCTACCGCATCACAGCCCACCCCTACGGTCAGCGCTGTCCGCGGCCTCCAGTAGGCTACAAACACCAGAAACTACTTGCAACTCCTGGACAGAGAGCTAGGGTGAATAAGAAGTCGAGCGGGGTCATATTTCAGGGCCCAATGCATGGTAGTAGCTGTATCTTAAATCACACATACAGATCTCAGTGCTTAAGGTCAGCTTCAATGAAACAACCCACCATGTACTCCTACATGGCCTCTCATCGATACCTTTACTAAATCGTGTTCACCACACCACTCTCATTACTGACATAATCATTTCACTCTAGCCCATCACCCAGATGAACCAGACCTGACACGACTCTAAGCATAGCAGGCATAGCAAGGTAGGAACAACACATACATATGGCTCAATCAACTCCTACACATGCTAGTGGGTTTCATCTAGTTACTGTGGCAATGACAGGTCATGCAGAGGAAGTGGGTCCAACTACCGTAGCACACAGCAGTTTGAAACGCGTTGTCTTAATGCAGTAAAAGAGAGCAGGAGCGAGAACATGGGATTGTATCGATATGATCAAATGGTTGGTTGCTTGCCTGATGGTTCGATGCACTGATACGGTTCTTCGTTAGGGTAATCACGGTACTCCTCGGAGGCAGATCCTGCCGCAAAGAACACCGATACACAACCATCACCAAACAATGTGCAACAATATGATGCATGCATGAAACATAGCAATATGAGTGTGTTGGGCTAATGCAACTAAGACCAGAAGGGTTTGCACCAATTTGAATCAAAGATTCAAATTTCAAACTCAAACATGGCCTTTTAAAGTGCTTTTCCTTGTTCTGCATTAAACATCAAGTTAACTTGTTTAAGCATGCATGAAAATAGTACAGATGGATAGATTGGATTTTTCTGATCATTTTTCATATATAATTTGTCTGATTTGGAGTTACAGAATAAAAGTTATGAATTTTTGAAGTTTAAATTATATTCTGGAATTTCCTATATTAGAATAATTCCAGAAAATCAATTATTGCGTCAGCCTGACGTCAGTGTGACGTCAGCAGGTCAACGGAACACGTCCGGGTCAAACCTGACAGTGGGACCCGCATGTCAGGGTGATTATTTTAATTAAAGTTTAATTAAAACTAAACCTGTTTAATTAACAGGGCTGGGCCCCACCTGTCATTGACTCAGGGGAGTCAACCAGGGCCCACCCGTGGTCAAACCCGGTCGGCTGCACCGGCGTTTAGCCGCCGGCGAGCCCGACGCGGCGGCGGAAGTGATTTTTGCCGTTCCGGCAACCAAACGAGCCGTGGAGGGCACCGGAGCGGAGCTGAGGTCGAGCCGCAGCTCTTGGTGGAGTCCGTTGGGGTCGGGGTGGCCGGAGTTGGCGCCGGCGACGACTTTGGCGGCCACCGGAGTTCGGCCAAAGTCGAACTTGTCGCTAGGGGGATCGGTGAGGTGCGGGGAGTGCACGGTTGGGCCTAACGCAGCGTGGTGAGTGCGTTGGACACCGCGGGTTGGCCGGAGGATGGCCGGAAGCACGTCGGCGACGAGATCCGCGGCGGTGCATGCGTGTGATCTTCGTGCGGTGGCTACACGGCTCGGGAATGAGAGAGAGAGGGTCGGAGGGGTAGCTAGGCTCACAGCGCTCCCGTAGAGGCCACCGGCGGGGTCGGGGACGAGCTGAGGCGGCGACGCCGTTGAAGGGGATCTCCGGCGACGGCGAGCTCGGGCCGCTCGAGCACACGGGGCTCGGCTAGCTCGATGAAGTGGACGGCGGCGGAGCTCCTAGACACGGCGGCACGGCGTGGGGTTGACGGAGGGCGTGGCTACGGCGAGGGGGTGGCGGCGATGGCGTCGGCCATGGCGTGGGAGAGCGAGGGAGAGGAGCTGGAGAGGAG
>NC_057801.1:243728111-243738106 GCF_018294505.1 Triticum aestivum
AGCTCCTGGACACGGCGGCACGGCGTGGGGTTGACGGAGGGCGTGGCTACGGCGAGGGGGTGGCGGCGATGGCGTCGGCCATGGCGTGGGAGAGCGAGGGAGAGGAGCTGGAGAGGAGAGGGGGTGTCTGGGGGGTTCGGGGGAGAGAGGGAGGCCGATTCACGGCGTTAGCCGGGCGAGGGAGGCGGCGAGGCGGCGAGCAGGTGCGTGGCACCCATGCGGTGCTCGTCGCCGAGCACCTGCCTGCCTGCCTGGCCGGCAAGCAGCTCGCTGGCGCGGTGCTGGGCTGGGCCGGCAGGTGGGCCGGGTGCTGGGCGCCAGGTAAGCTTTTCCCATTTTCTTTCTGTTTCTGTTTTTTATTATACTTCTGCAACTTTGTTGAATTAAATAAAATACTTAGGCAACTCCAAAATCACCAAACTACTCCTGGTCCATAGTTGGATTATTTCCAACATGAAACATTTTAGTTTGGAGTTATTTGAGCATTTAAATATTTTATATAATTTTAAATGCCCAAATTCAAATACTTATGATTTAATTCAAAAACCCTAGGATGGCCTAGGAAAATGTGCACCACTTTTGGCAGAGGTTCTGAACCAAGACAAAAATGATGGGCATTTTAGAAGGGCATTTCAGGTTCATTGAAAAAGTTTTTAGTAAACCCTAATTGGTTTCAGAGGGGACTGGGGGTTCTGTCATCCCCATTTCAGGTTTCTGATGAAAGAGTAAACATGATGCAACACTCTAATGCATGGCTAACTAGGATGTGACAACTCACCCCCACTCAAAAGAATCTCGTCCCGAGATTTGGGTTCCTTCGGAAAGAAGGCGGGATACTCAAGTCGAAGACGATCCTCCCTTTCCCAAGTTGCTTCATCCTCAGAATGGTGCGACCATTGAACTTTGAGAAACTTGATATTATGACGTCGAGTGGTACGCTCGGCCTGATCGAGGATACGAATGGGGTACTCTTGATTATCTTGGAGATCAAGCGTTTCGTGGTCCACTCCACGGATAGGATCCGAGAAGCAACGCCTGAGTTGAGAAACGTGGAAGACATCGTGGACTCTGGAGAGGTGCGGAGGTAGTTCCAACTGGTAGGCAACTTCTCCTCGTTTGGCGAGAATGCGAAAAGGTCCAATGTAACGAGGAGCCAATTTGCCTTTGATACCGAAACGATGGGTTCCCTTCAGAGGGTTAACCCGAAGGTAAGCCTTCTCGTCAACCTCGAAAGTCATAGCCTTATGTTTTCGGTCATATTGACTCTTTTGACGAGATTGGGCTGTTTTCAACTTTTCACGAACGATGCGAACTTGTTCTTCTGCTTCCTGAATCATATCCGGGCCAAAGAATTGTCTTTCCCCGGTCTCTGACCAGTTAAGGGGTGTTCGACACCGTCGTCCATAGAGAACTTCAAAAGGGGCTTTACCCAAGCTAGATTGACAGCTGTTGTTGTAAGCGAATTCGGCAAATGGAAGGCACTTCTCCCAATCCATTCCGAATGAGATAACAGAGGCTCGAAGCATGTCTTCTAGAATCTGGTTGACGCGTTCCACTTGACCACTCAACTGAGGGTGGAAGGCGGTGCTAAAGGAGAGACGGGTTCCCATAGCATTTTGGAAACTTTCCCAAAATCGAGAGGTGAAAAGACTTCCTCGATCCGAATTAATTTCCAAAGGAACACCATGGAGAGACACTATTCGGGAGATGTATAAGTCTGCCAGCTGACTAGCGGTTATACTCTCACGAACAGGTAGGAAATGGGCTACTTTGGAAAGACGATCGACAACGACGAAAATAGCATTATTCCCTCTCTTGGTCCTGGGAAAACCGGTAATGAAATCCATACCAATTTTATCCCATTTCCATTCAGGAATAGCTAAGGGTTGAAGGGTGCCAGCAGGCCGTTGATGCTCTGCTTTTACACGACGACAGACATCGCAATTAGCAATATACTGAGCAATTTCTCTCTTCATCCTAGTCCACCAGAACCTCTGGCGTAGGTCCTGATACATCTTGGTACTACCGGGATGAATGGTGAGAGGAGATTCATGAGCCTCCTTAAGGATCAACTGCCGTAGATGCTGGTTCTTGGGAACCACTAGACGGTTCTCAAAGTACACAACACCATGATCATTTGTGGAGAAACAACTAGCACCTCCGCTAGCAATGTTCTCTTTGATTTTAGATATTCCCTTATCTCGCTTTTGGGCAGCGATGATTTGATCCGTAAGGGTAGGTTTCGCCACCAAGGTGGAAAGAAATCCTTGAGGAACAATGTGAAGGTTAAGCTTCCGAAATTCCTCATGGAGAAGCGGTTGACTTTGTTGTAACATCAGGTTGTTACAATAAGATTTACGACTTAGCGCATCAGCCATGACGTTGGCTTTCCCTGGGGTGTAAGTTATTCCTAAGTCGAAATCTGTGATCAACTCAACCCAACGTCTTTGCCTGAGATTCAAATCCGGTTGGGTGAAGATGTACTTCAGACTTTGGTGATCAGTGAATATTTCGCAATGATTACCGAGGAGGTAATGTCGCCAGGTTTTAAGTGCATAGACTACAGCTGCAAGATCTAAATCATGAGTAGGATAATTCTCCTCATGTGGGTGCAATTGCCGTGAAGCGTAAGCAATTACGTGTCGATCTTGCATGAGAATACAGCCTAGTCCTTGTCGCGAGGCGTCGCAGTAGATAACAAAGTCCTTGGAGAAGTCTGGCAGTACCAGTACGGGAGCAGAAGTCAGGCGTCTTTTCAGTTCCTGAAAGCTGTGCTCACATTGTGGAGTCCATTCGAACTTCTTATCTTTCTTGAGGAGTTCGGTTAGAGGTTTGGCAACTTTGGAGAAGTTCTCGACAAAGCGACGACAATAGCTCGCTAAGCCCAGAAAACTCCGAACTTGCTTGACCGATTCAGGTGGAGTCCAATTAAGGACGGCTTGAACTCGCTCAGGGTTGACAACAATACCTTTACCAGATATTACATGACCCAGATAGGTCACTTCTGACAACCAGAATTCACATTTAGAAAATTTGGCATAAAGGCGATGCTCTCGAAGTTTCTTCAACACTAGCCTTAGATGTTCGGCATGTTCTTCCTCGTTCTTGGAGTAGATGAGTATATCATCGAGGTAAACCATGACGAATTTATCCAAATACTCCATGAAGATTGAGTTCATTAACCGAGAAAAGGTGGCTGGAGCGTTGGTTAAACCGAAGGACATGACGGTGTACTCGTATTGGCCATAACGAGTAACAAAGGCCGTTTTAGGAATGTCCCCGTTTCTGATTTTGATTTGATGGTAGCCCAACCTCAAATCCATCTTGGAGAAGACTGAGGATCCAGCGAGCTGATCATACAGGTCGTTGATCCTGGGGAGCGGATATTTGTTCTTGATTGTGACCAAATTGACAGGTCGGTAATCTACAACCATCCGGTCCGTACCATCCTTCTTCTTGACGAAGAGGACGGGGCAAGCCCACGGAGATGAACTAGGTCGGATGAAACCCTTTTTGAAGGACTCATCGAGTTGTTTCTTAAGCTCGGCTAGTTCTAGTGGTGCCATCTTATAGGGTCTCCTAGCAATCGGAACGGTTCCTGGAATGAGGTCTATTACGAACTCAACATCCCTGTCAGGTGGAACACCTGGCAATTCCTCTGGGAAGACAGCCGGGAAGTCACGGATTACCGGAACGTCCTCAAGGTCTGGCAAAGGGCTGGCGTTAAGAGAATATAATTGTCGCTTGGCTAATCGGGTCAAGACATTGACTATCTTGCCCGAGGGGTGAGTGAGTTGAACAGTCCTAGAGAAGCAATCAATTTTGGCATGATGAGCTGACATCCAGTCCATACCCAAAATGATATTAATATCTGAAAATTTGAGAGCTATCAAAGATGCAAGGAAAACAAGTCTGTCGACTTGGATTTCATTTCCATAACTTACCCTGGAGGTCTGCCATCTAGAACCAGGAGTAGAAATTTCCATAGTGGATGGCATGTCACAGAATGCGGTGTTATGCAAACGAGCATAGTTCTCGGATATAAATGAATGAGAGGCTCCTGTATCGAAAAGAACAGATGCCGGGTGGCAATTAACAAGGAGCGTACCGAGAACGACGTTGGGATCTTCTTGAGCTTCTTCGGCAGAGATACAGTTGACATGGCCATGTAGGCGGTGGCCGGCTTGGCGTGGAACACTTTCCCTGTCGGCTTGCCACGGCCAACAGCTTTAGCAGATTGGTTGGGGTTGGTCTGGGGACACTCACACATATAGTGACCAGATTCCCCACACTTGAAACAAGTCACGGAACTGGTACGTGGAGGAGCATTGTTGGTTGGACCCCCATTGGGCTTGGCTGGTGCAGACTGTTGAACGGGGCGAGGCGCCTGGAAAGATGGCCTCGGTGTGAACCTGGGTGGCAGGGCGGTGTTGGGCACCCACACGTGGCGCTTCTGAGGACCAGCACCGGATGAGGAACCCATGTCACGGCCATGCTTGCGTGTTGCATCATAATCAGTCTGACCAGTTTCAGCACTAATGGCCTTGTTAACAAGCTTCTGAAAAGATGTGCACTCATGCAGACGGAGGTCGCGGCGAAGCTCAGGACTAAGTCCCTTACGGAACCTTGCTTGCTTCTTGGCATCAGTAGAAACTTCCTCAGTTGCATATCGTGCGAGGTTACCAAACTCTCTGCTGTAAGCATCCACAGAGAGTCGGCCTTGGGTGAAATTGCAAAATTCCTCACGTTTATGGTCCATGAGACCCTCCGGAATGTGATGTTCACGGAAAGCCTCGCTGAATTCAGCCCAAGTAGTGACATGACCTGCTGGGCGCATAGCTCCATAATTTTCCCACCCTAGACTGGCGGGACCTTCAAGATGATATGCAGCAAAGGTGACTTTGTCAGCCTCAGCTACTAGCGCGGAACGCAGCTTGTGAGAGATACTGCGAAGCCAGTCATCAGCGTCGAGAGGCTCGACGGAGTGGTGGAACGTGGGTGGATGTAATTTGATAAAATCACTGAGTGACACCACGTTAGTCCTCTGATGGTGTGCTGTGTTCTGTTCAATACGCTCCAACAACCGGTTGGTCTCCCGCTTGTTTCTCTCAGCTTCCATCATAACCTCGGCTAGGGATGGAGGATGAGGCAGATTTGCATCCCTGACTTCACTGCCTTCGGCCTGCTCTTGAGGAGCAGGGTTAGTGCGCGTGTTGACCATCCTAGGTAAACAAGACAATGATTTAGTCAGAATGATAAAATTCCGACATAGGATACAAAAGGTAAGGAATAACTCGAAATGCAAGATGATCATCCGTATGACATGGTAGATACAAAAACTGCTTCTTTATTCCATCGTCATACACACCATGCAGGGTTTAGTACAAGACCAAACAAAGTACTATTACGGTGAAAAGAGGATTACATCTCATCGGAGGCATCCCAAGCTCCTATACATTATTTTTCTACACCTCCGGAAAGAGTACAAACTAGGTCATATCCCACGAGTCACGCGGGACGATAGACGACACAGCTAGTGCGAACTAGTGATACTACCACAAACTCAGACCGATCCGTAGTAGTCCTCGTAGAAGTCACCTCCATAGCCTGGAAGCTCAGCATGATCATCCGGAAACAGACGATCTCGTGGAGCTTGTGGACCATAGGGACTAGGATGAGGTCTTGGACCAACAGACGGTGGCCTGCGGGGACCGCGAGGTGGGGTGATGCCTCCTACATCACGCCAACCCATCACGTCTGGCAGAGCAGATCTCACAGGATAGAGATCGCGCATATCCGAATATCCAGCTTGCACCGCCGGTGCAAACCGAGTCAATGTGGCCCAGTGGTCAGCACGGGTATTGAAGAGCTCTAACCTCAAGGCCCGATTTTCACGGTCCTTATCCTCGAGCATCTCAGCAGTGGTGCGAGTCCGTGAATCCTCCTGAGTGGGGTCAGCATTGATAGCCTGAAGATACCCTTGTGCTCCCGGAAGTGATCCTGGCATATACCAGAAATCAGAGTCCCGAAATAGACCAGATCTGACTCGCATGATGGTCATCATAGAGTAGGCGGCGTCCTGCACAGCCATCTCAACAGTAACCCCGAGTCCATAGGAGAAGTGAAGGGGCTCGGTGGACCCAGCATAAGATGGAAATATCCTGACAGTGCAGAGATACTGGCTTTGATTAAAGTCTTGGAATTGCTCTTCGACCGTGTACTCAGGATACCAACGGTATCCAGCCTCAGTCATTACCCTGACCAACATGGCAGTATGGCCGGGTACATCTAGGCATCGAGTCAGGCGAACCACTTGATTGAGATCGCGAGTGGCCATCTGAAAGCACAATCATAATGCAAAGGCATTAGAATTTCTAGCAAAATTTCGGCAGCATAACAGCTGTAAATGCTCAAGAAGGATTTTGAGACATTTGACAAAGGATTACATACACACTCATCATCATCATATCAAGTTCTGAGTCCATCCTAGCAACATAATGTGGTAGTAGAATTGAACTAGGCTTGTATTCATCAAACTTATAAGGTACTACTGATTAGTAACATGTGATCCTGATAGAGAGAATAGATCCTAATTCCTTAACCCGCGGTGGAAGAATAGACTGACTCAGATCAGAATGTCATTAGATAAAGGAGTAAAAAGAGCCTTACGTTCCAACCCACAAACAATTCCCCTACATATAACTAAAGAATTTCTAGACTCAACATCGACCGGTTTGGCTTGGAGAACCTACAGGCAGTCCGGCTCTGATGCCAACGCTGTCAGGACCCCGACTCGATGACACATCAATCTAGCCTGTAACACCTCATATCACTTTGCGGCCTCACGCATGGTATCCCCACGGGTGTCGCCTTACCTTTGCCCGGGACCGTTTGCGCCTTTTGGCTCACGTATATGATAGTGTCGCTAGCATCCATATGTTAAGGAGCCCGGGCTGACATGACTAGTTGTAAACCCAAAGTGGCACAGACTTACAGGGACAGGCATCCATGACCCAGCTTCGAACGTGTCGGTCATTAGCAAGTGGGTCCGGGCTGTAGCACTGGGCTAGCAGGACTCCGGTAAACCGGGCTGTAGCGGGCTAACAGGACTCCGGTACTCAATGCGTGACATTTCCCCGAAGGGACAGACACCGGAACGAAGAAGGGCACATGCCGGCCAGCCTAAGTGTTCCAGAGCAGTAGCAAGCTACCATGGCTCAGCGGTAACACTAGGAGACATTTCCCGGTAAGAGAGGCTACTAAAGATAAACAACTAGATAGTCAGATCCCACACATACCAAGCATTTCAATCATACACACAATATGCTCGATATGTGCAAATACAACAAGGCATCACAACATGACTCTACGACACAGGTACTTTATTTAAGGCTCAGAGAACCATACATAACATACACAAGGTACGGGTCTCACGACCCAGCATTCAAGTCATACAGTCATACAAACCAGCAGCGGAAGTAACTTGTCTGAGTACAGACAACTAGAAAGATAAAAGAGGCTTGGAAAGCCTAGCTATACTACGTGGTCCTTCACAAGCTCAGGATCACCACCTGGGCCTTTAGCCTACTCGTTGATGTCAACGTCTACGTAGAACCCATCAGAAGGGGTTGAAGCGTCTTCTGTAAAAATGTAAATTATAGCAACATGAGTACAAAGGTACTCAGCAAGACTTACATCAGATCCTACATACATGCATATTATCAAGAAGGGTTGGTGGAGTTATTGCAGCAAGCCAGCTTTGACTCTTGGCTAGGCTAACCTACGAGACTCCAACTTGAAATGGTTTTTCGCACACGAGTCCACTAATCACCACTTCAATACACTACCGAGGATCCACCTCCGTCTTCCTACGGAAGAGCCATCCTCGGCACTCACACTTATCTTGAGGCTTTTAGTAGTTTCCATTTACTTGTCTATGAACTGTATAGGCAACCAAGTAGTCCTTTACCGCGGACGCGGCTATTCGAATAGATCATGATAACCCTGCAGGGGTGTACTTCTTCATACATGTTTCCACCACTTAGCGCCTGCACACGACATGTGCTCGGCAGACTTCAAGCGAAAGCCGACGTGGGTGTAGACCACGACCTACCTAAACACCTAAGCCTCTAGTCCAAGTTTATCGCCTATCCAGGTTCCATCCGTAGGGAGTCCGGCCGAGGTTTCCCATACGGCCCCGAACGATGTGAACAGGGTTCCCGAAATACCTAACGGGTATTCGGTACACCCGGCCACGTACCTACCGCATCACAGCCCACCCCTACGGTCAGCGCTGTCCGCGGCCTCCAGTAGGCTACAAACACCAGAAACTACTTGCAACTCCTGGACAGAGAGCTAGGGTGAATAAGAAATCGAGCGGGGTCATATTTCAGGGCCCAATGCATGGTAGTACCTGTATCTTAAATCACACATACAGATCTCAGTGCTTAAGGTCGGCTTCAATGAAACAACCCACCATGTACTCCTACATGGCCTCTCATCGATACCTTTACTAAATCGTGTTCACCACACCACTCTCATTACCGACATAATCATTTCACTCTAGCCCATCACCCAGATGAACCAGACCTGACACGACTCTAAGCATAGCAGGCATAGCAAGGTAGGAACAACACATACATATGGCTCAATCAACTCCTACACATGCTAGTGGGTTTCATCTAGTTACTGTGGCAATGACAGGTCATGCAGAGGAAGTGGGTTCAACTACTGTAGCACACAGCAGTTTGAAACGCGTTGTCTTAATGCAGTAAAAGAGAGCAGGAGCGAGAACATGGGATTGTATCGATATGATCAAATGGTTGGTTGCTTGCCTGATGGTTCGATGCACTGATACGGTTCTTCGTTAGGGTAATCACGGTACTCCTCGGAGGCAGATCCTGCCGCAAAGAACACCGATACACAACCATCACCAAACAATGTGCAACAATATGATGCATGCATGAAACATAGCAATATGAGTGTGTTGGGCTAATGCAACTAAGACCAGAAGGGTTTGCACCAATTTGAATCAAAGATTCAAATTTCAAACTCAAACATGGCCTTTTAAAGTGCTTTTCCTTGTTCTGCATTAAACATCAAGTTAACTTGTTTAATCATGCATGAAAATAGTACAGATGGATAGATTGGATTTTTCTGATCATTTTTCATATATAATTTGTCTGATTTGGAGTTACAGAATAAAAGTTATGAATTTTTGAAGTTTAAATTATATTCTGGAATTTCCTATATTAGAATAATTCCAGAAAATCAATTATTGCGTCAGCCTGACGTCAGTGTGACGTCAGCAGGTCAAAGGAACACGTCCGGGTCAAACCTGACAGTGGGTCCCGCATGTCAGGGTGATTATATTAATTAAAGTTTAATTAAAACTAAACCTGTTTAATTAACAGGGCTGGGCCCCACCTGTCATTGACTCAGGGGAGTCAACCAGGTCCCACGCGTGGTCAAACCCGGGTTGGGTGCACCGGCGTTTAGCCGCCGGCGAGCCCGACGAGGCGGCGGAAGTGATTTTTGCCGTTCCGGCAACCAAACGAGCCGCGGAGGGCACCGGAGCGGAGCTGAGGTCGAGCTGCAGCTCTTGGTGGAGTCCGTTGGGGTCGGGGTGGCCGGAGTTGGCGCCGGCGACGACTTTGGCAGCCACCGGAGTTCGGCCAAAGTCGAACTTGTCGCTAGGGGGATCGGTGAGGTGCGGGGAGTGCACGGTTGGGCCTAACGCAGCGTGGTGAGTGCGTTGGACACCGCGGGTTGGCCGGAGGATGGCCGGAAGCACGTCGGCGACGAGATCCACGGCGGTGCGTGCGTGTGATCTTCGTGCGGTGGCTACACGGCTCGGGAATGAGAGAGAGAGGGTCGGAGGGGTAGCTAGGCTCACAGCGCTCCCGTAGAGGCCACCGGCGGGGTCGGGGACGAGCTGAGGCGGCGACGGCGTTGAAGGGGATCTCCGGCGACGGCGAGCTCGGGCGAGGTCGGTG